>NC_141303.1:322500-367500 GCF_037954325.1 Fistularia commersonii
GAGGAACTCATGGAGAACCCTAACCTGCACAGACAGCAGGACCTTCTGGCTGTGGTGGAAGGAAGAGGAGGAGGAGGAGGAGGAGGAGACAGGCTTCCACTGAGAAGACAGCTGGAGAAACGTCATGACTGGAGTTTTGACCAAAGGTTTAATTTGCATAGAGAGTGCAAACTATATTTCTAGCAAAGTTGTGAAGTGTTGTAAGTAATCACTGGGTGGGGGGGGGGGGGGGGGGGGGTATCGGTGTTTGGGAATCAATTTCACAGAATGAAAAATAATTCCATATGATTCACAGCTGACATTTATCCTGCACTGGAAATGAACATAATGAAATCCATTCCTCTTCTTTCTGCTGAAGAACGGCTCATTAAACCCGTCTCTGATTTTCTCCGCGCACAAAAAAAAAAACCCTCTTCGAGCTCCGAGTCTCCGGCAAATCAAGCTTTGGTTTTGCTTCTTCGGCGGCCGGGAGACGGTCCGGTCTTTGCCCTCGGCAGGCCGATCAGAAGGTCGGCGGTTCCATCGGCGGCTCCTCTCGTCCAAAAGTCGAATTCCTGGTCAGCTGTGGAAATGGAGAAGCCTCCAAGCCTCCTCTGAAGGTAGAAGCCTCCTCTGGGGGAAGAAGTGTCCTCTGAAGGTAGAAGCCTCCTCTGGGGGAACCTTTTAGTTTTGCATTCCCAGAGTGGGCGAGGGATCACGGTGGGGACCTGCAGGTGAACCTTCAGCTCCATGCCGGAAAACAAACTGCAGAAGAAGAAGAGCAAGGCGACACAGACGACATGGAGGTGGAAGCTCTCTGCGCTGCGAACGGCCTGAAGAACCACCATTAGCCGTTAGCTAACGTTCCTGGTGGTCCAGATGTTCCTGGACACCCTCTGATGAGGAGCAGGACAGAAGAGCTGGGACCTCCTGGTCACTCCATTTCGTCCCAAGAAAACATCTGACCAGTGACCAGGAGAGGTTTTAAAAGTGACACTCCTCAAGAAGTACCGAGAAGCACTGAGTCTCGGTGCACCTGGACGGCAGAGGAGGTCCCGGAGAAGTTCCCTCCATGAGAAAGCGGTTGCGGATTTTACGCTATTTTCTAAAGAGGTGCGTTTGGACGAATGAGGGGTCCGGATGAGACCGGGTCGGCCCTTCGTCTGTGCGTTGGTCTCCAGAGCCTCCATCTCTCTGGAGGCTCAACATCTCCCGCCGCCGCAAATTGATTTTTCCCAGATCGGCCGGCGCGAGTGTTCAGGTGTGAGAAGAACCTCTTCCGCCTCTTTGACCCGAGACTCACGACATTTCGCCCGAGTCGCCAAATGTCAGGTGGCTGTTATGGGACCTCCGAGTCCACCCGTCACGGCCGCTCCTTCTCCAACAGCGGATCTTTGGTTTACTTTACGAGAAGGAGCGTCGGCGCCGCCCGGCGGGGGAAAAGCTCCGCCCATCAGAAGGCATGAACAAGATGTCTTTTTCAAACGGCGTCCGGGTCGCTTGGGACGGAAGACGGGCGGAACAAGTTGAATGGAAGATGAGATGAAATGTTTCTTTATTGGTCGCCATCATTTCATCATTATCATGATCATTATTATTATTGCTGTTATTATTATAAGGGATGTTTGTTTGTCACCGCAGCGCAACAATAACAATTTCAATAAATAAGAATGAACTATTTTTACAGCCAGGAAGAGACGACAGAATGACAAGGATAAAAATAAACATGATGAGAATGGAATGACAACGACAA
Source organism: Fistularia commersonii (assembly GCF_037954325.1). Taxonomy (NCBI): domain Eukaryota; kingdom Metazoa; phylum Chordata; class Actinopteri; order Syngnathiformes; family Fistulariidae; genus Fistularia; species Fistularia commersonii. The sequence goes on from NC_141303.1 coordinate 324,233, forward strand.
GGATTTAAAAAAAACATAAGAATAACAGAATGACAACAACGACATGTAAGCTGCCGCGGCTAAAAATAACAGCAAATCTATGTGTACATATTTAGGGCGCTCTTGTCTAGAAGCCGCAGGTGTCCACGCTGTAACATGACATACTTACACGGAAACTATTTTAACTTTTAATGGAATCCATAGCGGTAACGTCCACAAATACGTACTGGAAAGGCTTTTTTCCAAGCGGTGTTTGAAGCACATTGATGAAAAAGATGAATAATAAATAAGACCGGGAAAAGTCCGTGCATCCGTTTTCTTTGTCCTCCTCCGGCTGACGTCTATCTGTGTCTTCCTCCTCCTGCGCACCGAAACCGTTAAAATCGTCTTCTTCGCTGTCGGAATCAGACGGCCTCAGAATTTCAGGCTCATGTCAGGGGTCCGATGTGACGAGGATAAATGTTTTGGCGGCGTGAAGCTCGTTAGCCCAGAAAAGTCCATAAATTAGCCACATTAGGCACATTAGCCACATGTTTAAGCGGCAGCGTTCGAAGCGTTGGAGAAAAGTAGCGGCTTATAGTCTGGAAATGACGGCGTGTAAGGATTTTGTAAAAACATCAAGATCTTCACAGTTGCGCCCGTGAGCCGGAGCGGCGCCGAACGCATCGGCCAACGTAAACCGAGCCCTCCTCTTTGTGCGATGTATTCGTCCGCTACCATCGCCGACTCGTTCACCTCGCAAACACTATCAGTTGGAAAAGATGGAAGAGGACTTTCTTTATCAGCTCATGGACGATGATAAAAGTGCAGTTCCCATCTGGTCATCTAGGCGTGCAGTGTTTCAGTCCGTGTTCTCCACACGCCACAGCACCATGTGACTCGCAACTCCCGCGGCCTCCGAGTCCGTCAATCGCATTTTTACGTCTGGTTAGAAACGCAGCCGTTTTCCCGTCGACCCCGACGCCCTCATGGGCGAGACCTGGTGGTCAGAAAAGAGAAAAGCGGAGGCGGAGCCTCGGGTTTCCACTTCCGATGTGTCGGCGGAGGTTGGTAAGAAAGCCGTCCGCTCGGCGTGGACGCCGCCAGTTCGGGTGCCAGGATGAAAAATACAAGGAAAGGAACGGAGAAGACAGAAGTGAGGCAGGTGTTGTTGAAATGGCGCTTACTTTTCATGTATTTTAAAGGCACAGTTCATTCCATAGAGAGATTTGTAGCATTGACTCTTCTGCTTTACACTAAAACACAGGAAACACTTCCAGGTCATCCCGCTGTGGTGGTCCTGGTCCGGCCCCTGGTCCGGCCCCTGGTCCGTGGCCCCTGGACCAGTATGACTCTGACACCCCTGGTGTCCACAGTGTATGAATGAATGAATGACTGAGGCTCGGGCAACATAAGTTGTCGTATAAATGGCTGGAGGTCTAAAACAGGGCTTTTACCACGGGTTCACGTTGTCACGGAAACATGGCGAGGACGCGCTCGCCGCTGGGAGCCGAGGTTTTTTTTCACACTGACAATTATCTCCAGCTCTAATCCGCAGTCACTTGATTTATTTTAAGCCCTTTTTTGAAAAAAAAAAAAAAAATAGCTGATGCTTTAAAAAGGGGAAAAAAAAAAGAAAAAACGGAAAAGCCAGCCTGAGCTTATCTCACGCTGAACTTGTTTAAAAAAAGAAGAGGAGGAGGAAGATGACATATGGTGGGTTTAAGGGGGGGGGATTCATCTCTCCATCTTTTCTCCCTTTTTTCCTCCTTTTTCCTCCCCCGACGGCGTGGAGGCTGGGCTGCACGGCGAGCGCCCGATAAGAGCGGCCTGTTGTTGTAAATTAAATAAAAACGGGATGGGAATGGAAGCCGTGTGTGTGTGTGTGTGTGTGTGTGTGTGTGTGTGTGTGTGTGTGTGTGTCCTCCATCAAACTTCTTATCCTCTTTCCATCCCTCCACACACTCTCCATACATTATTCCCTTTCTCACACAAACAGGACGTCTCCCGTCGCCGTTGGAAGTTTGAGCTGAAAGAGACGGTTTTTAGTTTGAAAATCTATCCGTTTAGTTACGCTTTACTTTTTCCCTTCATTCATTCATTCATTCATTCATTCATTCATTCATCCCGCTTGCAGTCGGGGTCATGGAGGTGTGGAGCCGATCCCAGCTGTGATTGGACGAGGGTTCACCCCGAACCAATCACAGGGCCTCATGCAGAGACGTCCGAGCATTCACCCTCTCATTGACAGGTCATACAGAGTGATGTTTACATCCGCAGGTCACAGAGACACAAATCCATCACTCGTTCATTTCCAGCTGGCGTTGAGACGACGGACGGTCCCGCCGTGATCCAGCCTCTGGTTCAGGCCGTGTGAGGAGCTGCCGGCGCTCATCAACCTCATGCAGACATAAAACCACTCGCTCCTTCACACCTCAGATACAGACATGCAAACATTCACCCTCTCACACACACAGCTGGACAAAGCAGAAACTCCTGCATGTGTTTGGACCGCGTGAGGAACCCGAGGAAGAACGTGGAGAACGTGGAGAACCTGGAGAACACGCCGGCTCCACGGAGGAAGGCCTCCGCTGAGACTCCAGCCAGGGACCTTCTGGCTGCGAGCAGAAGCTCCAGACATGTTCCTCCTGGCGAGACGCCCGGCTCTTCTTCTCCACCGAAGAGCGCCGGGTTTCTGCGTAAAGAGGAAACGCCGCGTGCGTCGAGTCGGCGCAGAAACCAAACGCCGTCCGCCGGCCCGCTAGTTTTTTGTTTCAGTCTTTTTTTTATGAATGCAACATGACCCGATTCCTGTCATCTTCAAAATGATGGTTTTATCCTGCGAAAATCTGTTTCGATAAACCAACCCACCCGCGGCCTTCCCGTAAAATATCTCCCGCCGTTAATGACTTTCGATGGAAGCTGTAAATTCCGGTTAAAGCGAGGCGGCCATCTTGAGGCTCTTGGCATTTCAATTATCCACAACAACCCCGGCGCCGCGCGGCTGTCAGCCTGACAACTTTAATGTTTTAATAGTCTGTTTTAAAAGCCCGGCAAACACACACACACACACACACACACACACACACACACACACACACACACACTTTAATTTAGTCAGAGCGTGCATTGCTGACAAACCAGGGTGAAATATTTACGTGATGCCACGTGAGCGACGTCCTCGCTGGTTCCCGGCAGCCGTCCTGGAGGAGGATCATTTACCCTCTGATCCGCCGGGGGCGCCGCCGCCGCTGGAGGACGTGCGTCACGCCGCCGCCGTCGCAGGACGTGCGTCACGCCGCCGCCGCTGGAGGACGTGCGTCATGCCGCCAACGCCGACTGCCAGCAAGAAGGTAAACGATCTCTACTTATGTATCGCTTCCATCACCTTGCGTGATTACATGGACACGGCGAGCGGGCGGCGCCCAGCGTACCCGCACGCCGCCTGGCTTCATGGCTCTTCGGCACAAACGGGTCTTCAGGCTCTTGGAGGAACCATTTCAGTTGGTGAGTTTTCTTAGAAACGGTGGCAAATTCATCTTCTTGGGACCAGAAGCAGACAGGCTTCCTGTCAAAGTCTCAAGATGCTTCAGCAGATTGAAGAAGTCCTGAACAGTCAGTAAATATATGAGACACGCGCAGCGTTCAACCTCTCATTCACACCTCATACAGGGACACACACACATTCACTCATTCATTCATGTTATCTAGACTTACAAACATTTGTCCTTTTATTCAACCACAGAGAATCTTTCCCTCTCCGACCCACACATCACATCGAGACATGCAGCCGTTCACACACTCATTCATAGACGTCATCACTCACACATCATAAAGACATTCCAGCGTTCACTCATTCATACAGACACACACACTCATCCACAGGTCATCCAGAGGCCTACAAGCATCCCTTCATTATTTGCATCTTGTAAAGACATGGCAGCGTTCATCCTCTCACCTCCAAGCCTCCACTCACTCGTTCACACCTGACACACAACTATTCACTCTTTCAGTCACACATTATCTATGCACATAGGATGCGTATAGTGTGCACATAGGGTGCATATAGTGTGCACATAGGGTGCATATAGTGTGCACATAGGGTGCATATAGTGTGCACATAGGGTGCGTATAGTGTGCACATAGGGTGTGTATAGTGTGCACATAGGGTGCGTATAGTGTGCACATAGGGTGCATGCAGCCATTCACGCTCTCACTTGTTCATTTCCACAGAATCATTCACTCCCTCCTCCGTATCTCTTATAGACACACAACCATTTCATTCATAAATAATAAAGACACACACTCACTCACTCATTTACACATCATATGGAGACCTTCTACCAATCACATGGCGTAGAGACGTGCATTCACTTGCACGTCATAGACGTACAACCAATAACCCTCTCACCTCGTACAGATGTGACACCCTTCACTCATTCATCTAGACATGATCCTTCACACACCTTCTGGAGACACGCCAGCAGTCACATCGTGTGAAGACATGAACCATCACTTCTTCATTCCTAGCAGAGACCTTCATCCACAGGTCCTAGTGCATCGCCTGAAAACATACATGTCAAAGGTTTGGTGGGAGAAGGATGAAGCTTGGACTCCAAGTTCTGGGCGGTGGAACCATGAAATAATAATTCCATTGAAACAGGATTAAAAAAAAAGAAAAAAAAATCAAATTTGAACATTTGTCAAATAATTCACTCTGGATGCAGTTAAATTTAGAAAATAATCATTCATCAGGCAGTTCTTAAGTGTGTGTGCGCACACACACACACACACACACACACACACACACACACACACACACACACACACACACACACACAAATCCATCTCCTCCTTCTGTCCCTCAAACATGACTTACCTTGAGGAACACATGAGCATCCCTTCTCCCCCAGAGATGCAGGACCTCCTCCCTGTCTGATCTTCTGAGGTCCAACCCAGATGAGGAGGCCCGATGGAGAACCTGGAGTCTGATGGGCAGAGCGATGGAGCGATGGAGACGGAGATGAGCGCTCCTCGGTGAGATGAGATAACCAGGCAGTCGGACTCTTTCAGGACTCCGTGGTCCAGCTGCACCTGCAGGACTCCTTCTGAGACGGCCATGTATGCTTTCTGGCCAGACGAGTCGAAGAGGCCTCCCGTGTCGAGCCGGAGAACTTCACCGTTCTTCCACAGGGCCCCCACGTACAAGCATGTGCCGAGATCCTTCCCGGGATGGATCTGCACGGACGAGCAGATCCATCCTGGTGACTCCACCTGAACATCAGCCCGAGGGTGCTGATGGACTCCTTTGTCTGGCACATTGGCCTGGGGTCACCTGTCCAGATGCCACCTCAGGTGAGGCCCCAGAACTTTCTACCTTTGCTCTTTTCAAGCTAGCAACTCGGATCAGCGCCCAACCTTTGAAGAACCTCTTGGAGGAAGAGGAGGAACACCTTTGAGGACAGAAACCAAGTCCAGCTCCTGCAATAAGATTTGACCAACTCCTCCTCACACTTCTTTCAGGTTATAGTTTCCTTGAAAGCGTTTCAAAGCTGTTCTTATTTCGGCAAGTTCTTCTGTTCTGAAGTGAAGAAGCATCTCAGACGAGGGCTGAGAAGTGACAAATTCAAGTCCGGTTGCCACAAAGAGAAGATTTGGACAAAAACTCACCGTGACCTGGACATCTGAGAAGCTCCAGACAGGTTCAAGGTTGGTTGACCTCGACGGTGTTGTGGAAATTTCTTTCCTTTTCTTTCCTTTGAGTTTTGTTTCCATCTGTGCTCATCGTGTTGGACTAAATGACCTCCCTTCCAGAAACCCAAACCGTTCTGACCGTTCAGTGAGAAAACGTATGACTCTTGTTCCGTATTCGTCCACTGTCCAGGTCACGAAGGGACCCTTGGAGCTACTCCCCTCCTCCGGCCCTTTCCCATGAGCTCGAGCTGCCCAGCCAGGAGATGATGACGGGGCGTCGGGGTCCGGGATGAGTTCAACTCAAATCAAGGAGAACCAACAAACAAGTAGCATAGAGAACTTCCTGGGGCTTAAACTGAGGCCTCTGGCCCTGATTCCCGTGGAGCGAGAAGCCAGACCTCTCGGTGTCGACCACACGGCCTCGCTCAGCGCAGTCACAGTGAAGCCAAGCGCTTCGTACGCTTCCTCATATTTCCCGCTCTTAGCTTTCGACTTTGCTTTGTCTCTTTATCTCCGTCTCTCGCCGCCTTTCTTATCGTCCCTGGAAAATATTTTCCGCAGTGTCTCTGGAGGGTTTGTTCACTGCACTTGATATCTCCTGCTCTGTGCTGCGTGTGCGCGCAAAAAAACCCTTCAGCGTAGAGCTAACGCTACACCGCAAGCATGGTCCTCGGGGTCACGCCCCACTTTTTGAGAGGCAACGGGTCCGTTAGAAACCAAGAGACTGAGGAAAAGCACCTGGAACAAAAGCAGGTGCAGTTCGGGAGGCAAGTGGATCACAGGTCCGATCTCCATCAAGCTCACCAAGCCTCATTAAACTCTCCATGTATGGAGACTAGCGGGTACATACTGTATTTTCCATGACAGTGGATCCCCAAGGACCCGGCACTCGGACTGGAGATATTGAAGGGCTAGTGCTGGTCAAAGTCCTGGTTGGTCTGTTTAAGCCCCGATGCTACAAATGATGTCATCGGGGGAAGTCTATCTAGAAGCTTCAGCGTCTGCGCTCCAAAAAAAACCCTTTGTTTACTCTTTGTAAGTGGTTGAGGAGCCGTGATTTGACATGTTTCCCCCATCGGAGGCTTTTGCCGTTCTCTCTCCGCCGGAACATTCTGAGCTGTTTCTGATGGCGATCGTGCGGAGAATGGAAGTCGGCGGCAGCGCCCTCGCTCTGTTTCCTCACCCCATTGCTTCCAATAAATAACATAAATCAACTGCGGCGAATGCGGCGCAGCGCGAGGAGAGAGGGTGGGGGATCCAGACAGGCCATTTACTGACAAAACTCATCTTCTCCACTTCCAGGTAATAAAGTACACTGTCGTTTTATTTCTTCTTTTGGCTTATCGCTGGCGGGCCGCGGGCCCCGTCCGCCTTGATTCCCGAACCGCTTGTTTGTCCTGACAAATGGGTTGATTTTGGGAGCAGATGGTCACTGGACCGGTGCGTTTATGCCCAGTCTGGCCTTGCCGGCTCCCCGGCACCTGCTGTATCCTCGGCGAACAGGTGCGCCGCGCTAATAAACTCAACAGGGGGCACCGAGTCCGCTTCATCTCCCTCCCTGTTATCCCTATCGCGCTCCCTTCTTCTGCGAGCATACATCTCCGGTAGCGAGCGGCGCGAAAGAAAAAGAAGTGATGAAAAGGATGCTGAAGAAAGTGAGAATACAGCCGGAGGGAGAGCAAAGCCTGAACACGGGCCGGCGCTGACGCATCGGTATTCGCCAGGCGTATCGAATCAGCCCTTCGGTTGTGGTTCCTTCCATCTCTATTAATCTATTTTCACTGAAAGGGACGGGGATACTTTGGTTTCACCGCATTGATCACCGGCGGAAATAAAGAGTCTCGTGGGGGTGGAAGCTCCGGGCCGCAAGATGTCTTTCTTTAGGTCGTAATTCGATTGGCGGCGAGCCCGGTGTCGGGGATCCGGCGTGACAGCGGGGAGAGGAGCTGAATCTCAGGCGGGAGCGTTCGGAGGATAGTACGGTGACCTTTCGCCGGATGCTCGGAGAACCTTCCACGTTATGTTTGTATACCTTCAACTTGAAGTCCATTTATTCCCATGGGAAGCGTACGCGTCCTGCCGTCTGTGAACAAAACTCCATCCCGTTGGCTGCCTTGGGCAGATTGCAGAGGCCGTGTGGACCAGCTTTGGATCAGCTCACGGCCAAACCGCTTCACGTTACAGACCTCTGGCTCGTCGGGTTTCCAAGCGCGCGACGGCGGATAATATTCGCCCGTGGGCGCACGATGGCGGCAGAGCTGCCCTGAAATGTGCTTACCGGACTGTGGCGAGCAACTCGGGATGCCGATTCCATAAACGTGACATGGAATTTCATGGCTATGCAGATGACGTCCCGCTCTCTCTCACCAAAACCCAACGGCGCTCTTCCATCTTCTCCTGTGAGAAACTACATGGACGATCCAAGCGTCCGTCCGTCCGTCCGCTCAGGTTCGCCGTCTGGGTGTCGTCCTGCTGCACTTTCTCTCAACATATGCATAGGCTCCGCCCCTTCCTCCCTCCATCCATAGCCTGGTCGCCTCCCGGAGATCATTGCTTCTTCAATACTTCTTCAGGAGCTGGCGCTGACCCTGTTCTTCAGGCCTGTCCCAGCTCGCGTCATCGCATGAGATTTTAAAACTGAACAAACTAAAGGCGAGGTCTGCTCAGGCTTAGCATGGTGCTGATGGACAGGCTGACAGATGAGGTGAGACCAGGATGTTTGCAGATGACATGGAGATCTGGAGTGAGAGCAGGTGGAGGAACATCTAGAGAGGTGGAGGTATGATCTGGAGAAGAATGAGGGTGAGTCGCAGCAAGACAGAATATATGTGTGTGAAGGAGAGGAACCCGGTGGAACGGTGAGGCTACAGGGAGTGGAGATCAAGAAGGTGGAGGATCTCAAACACTCGGGGTCAACAGTCCAGAGCGTGGAAAAGAGGTGAAGAGACGGGTTCAAGCAAGTTGGAACGGGTGGAGAAACGTGTCAGGGGAACGAAGAGATGGAAGAACATCAGCCAGAAGGAGAGGAAAGGAGGAGGAGACACTGAGGAGATGATCTACAAACACTGACATGGGATCTGGAAGGAGTCCGTCAGAGGGACGGCACATGCTAGATGTTTTGGAGAGAAGGTCAGACTGAGACGGTCAGGTCGTGGACAGAGGATGGAGACTTTGGTGGACGGATGCAGGGACTGGAGGTCTGGAGGAAGACCAGAGAGAAGATGGATGGACGCGGTGAGAGAGGATACGAAGGTAGTCTGCGTGAGAGAGGAGGCAGACCGAGACCAAGGCAGAAGAAGACGGCTCGTTTATTATTTTCAAAAGCCTGGTGGTTCAGGGGAACACGGAGCTCCTCTCCTTCAGGAAAATCAGTTGCGACGGAGGTTAAAGCCGCTCAAGGGATGTAACTCTGCAGAAACGTATCAGGCGTCCTCACTCTCCAGACTTAGCGGGAAAGAGCGAAAAAAAAACAAAACATAAACCCTCTTTACAGGTTGAGCAAAGCTGGTGTAAATATACGCAATTCAAAGAGGCGGCGCGGCGAGAAGCACGGCGGCTGGCGCTCTGCAGCTCTGCGGCGACCAGCTGACACGCGTGGCGGTGATTCTATTTTAGTGGCCACAGACTCATGGAAAATTTAATAAGCGTGATATGTTGTTTGGTTGCTTTCAAGTGACAGTTTCACTCGTATTGTAAAATGCCTGCCTGCACAGGCAATCTTTCACACACACACACACACACACACACACACACACGGAGACGTGCGGATGCATGCATCAATATGAGCTCGACCGACGTTTGTTGTTCAAACACACAAACACACACACACACACAAACAAACAGTGTTAGGAGCGCTGTAAAGCTGGCTGTTTAAAGTGCCCTGCTGCCAATCGTCAAACAGGAGGGGCGGAGGGAAATCAATGTGTCACCACACAAGTGACGCCGATTCCTGATAAGCCCTGAATTTTATGAAGTTGTTTGGGAAAGTTTTCTCGCAGGGGAGTCGCGCCAGATGAAAGAGTTACGGTCTCATTTCAAGGGCACTTCTAATCTACGACAGTAGTATTTTCTTACCAATAATGCAATTAAAAAAAAGGACGCCGGGGCCTCGACCGGGTTATAATTTGGCCGTTTTGGTCATTGAGGTGCTCGAACCAGGCCACGTGCTTTTCCCTTAAATAGTAATCGAACCCCACCTTCGCCATGTGAGCAGCGATGTGTGACAGCATCCAACAGGGCAGCGTGTCCAAATAGACATAAATAGACAAAAACACGGAAAAGAAAAAAAAAAGCCATAATGGACTCTATTCTGCTGCGGGAGTAGAGAGGGGAGTGAGGGTTACTCCGTCTTCTTGTCGGAAGGCAAACTGAAGAAAAAACAGAAAGGCAAGATGGACGACACGGTGGAATTTCATCCAGCGCTGACGGTGACATGAAGCTAATAATACTGAGGGAGGAACACGCCGAGCCCGGCGTCAGGGCAAACAGACCGCAGAGGAAAACAGGGAAGAACAGGAGATTCCATGTAAGCAAGCTAGCAAGCTAGCAAGCTAGCAAGCTAGCAAGCCAGCAAGCTAGCCCCAAGCGCATGACTTCATCACTGCTGCCAATGATTGACTCCCTCAACACGGACCGAACGGTGATGTCATACAGAAGAAGCTAACTGTCATACGTCATACCTCGGGGAACTCCATAAGAGCGCGACGGTGACGACCCACAGCCGCATGGCCCGGGTAGCTTGATTCTCTGCTTGAGCTGCAATGTCGAGCAACGCGGGGGCCGTACATGTACACTAACGGTCAGGTCGGAAGACGGAGGCCCCGCAAAGTGTATGTTGAAGGGGGGGGGTTGGAAATCCACATGACGCTGTGAGACTTTCAGGGTCAGGATATAAAGTCAGTATTTCTTCTTGGCCTTCAGTTAGCAAAGTTGTTAACACGAGTGCAACGCTAGATTTCAGCATACCCACACCTCTCGGCCTTTTGCAACGCTTGGCCGTCACCGGTCAGTCATGGTAATGCCTTCTCGGGTAAAAATGGACATGACGTCACACACTTGGAGGCGACGGGTGAAAAACACACCGAACTGTGAAGACGGAGTCTTACAAGGAAACAAGCCACATATTTGCTAGTTTAGCAGATACTTGCTGGCAACATCTCAGTTTGTGGGAGGCTCGCTGCCGCCGCCCACCAATCACAGACCTCAACTCGCAATGCGGCTCGACGGCGTCTGCCCGCCATTGGTCGATCACAGCGTATTAGAATGCTGCAGGGCGAACCACCGAGCGGGGCCTATATTATTATTATTATTATTATTATTATATCTGCAGTGGCCAGAAACTGTGATGTCACACAGTGTGCTGTCACTGGCCCTCTGCTGGCGAGGCCTGCGCTCCAGCCCCGGGAGCTTTGAAAGGGTCACCGCTTCACCGCTTCACCGCTTCACCTGCGGCCAAATCACAGATGCGCTCGCCAAGCCACGCCGGACAGGAAGGTTGACAGGTGAGCGGCGCCCGAGGCACTGACTTCGCCACGGTATCAAACGACAGCGTACGGCACCGGCGAGACCACAGCGCCTGAACTCTGCACATCCTGAACTTATTTAAGGAGGCCGGTCCTTTCCTTCCAGCTGTGATATCGAGTATCACTTCGGCGACCGGCCATGTCCGACAGTAATCTGTCATCGGGGGAAAATGAACCCAACACCAAGACCCTGCGCATATTCATCAATACGACCCTGCAGAGGGAGAACAATGAGCTCAACAGGGTGAACGAGGAGCTGCTGAAGAGAAACGAGGCCCTCTATAAATCCCTGATGGATCTTCAGGGTCAAGCTTGGCAGTCCAAAGACAAAAAGAAGAGCAAAGCACACAGGGACCTCCAGAAGGAGAACGAAAACATCCAAAAGTCCATCGAGATGCTCCAGAAGCAGATCGTGGACCTCAACAAAACCATCGCCGAGATCGAGTCGAACGTTTCTCACTCGAAGAGCCTGAACAAGAAAGCCCTCACCGTCAACACGGCGACCATCATCAAGGACAACGAGAATCTGGAAAAAGAAAACAAGGAGCTGCTCAACGAGGGCAGGGACCTCTGGAAGAAGATGAGGACCTTGCAGGACCAGTACAAAGAGATGCCCAACAAACACAAGGCGGAAAAAGAAATCCTCAAACAAACCAACGACGCTCTGCAGAAGGAAATCGTGCAGATGAAAACCAACATGCAGGAGGTGAAATACTCCAAGTACACCAAGAGCATCCAGCAGTCCTTGATGGATGAAAACATGGCGATAAAGCAGGAGGTGCAGGAGCTGAAGGACATCGTCAAAGGCCCAGAGGACGCGTGAGGAGGTCAAGAAGCGCTGCAGTAAGTAATGGCCATCCTGCTTCTTTAGCATTGTCAGAAAAACTGCGTTCAAACACTGATTCCTGGATTCTTTCCGTGTCTTTCAATTTTCTAACGATCCAACAATTGCGGCAGCGTTTCCCTGTCGGGTCAGGGTAAACTGAGCACAGTTATTTATTTCAAGCCTTGAATAAAATATAAATTGGAACCATTGCATAATTGGAATAATATTGGTTTACTGTATTGGCGATAAGTCTTGATGTCAGTGCCAGTAGCATCTGACTGTTTGCTAACATTCCTGCTGCGCAAGCAGCCGCTCCGCTTCCCCCGTTCAGCCGCTGCTTCCCCCTCTGCGATGTCGCCCCTTTGGCAGATGGCGTCCTTTGGCTTGCAGCGCCAAATCCAATGCTAGCAAAAAAAAAACAACAAAAAAAATCCAGGGATCTGTACAAATGTGTGACTGCACAAAGAACCAAAGGATTGCCAGCAACATCCTGGGATCCCACCGAAGGAGCGACCGCGGTGCGGGTTCCTACGCCAAAAAGATTTGGGGGCGTCAACGGCGACGGTATGTCGTGTTACGGATGCCATGTGAAGTACGACGATGCAAAACGGCATTTTGAAGGTGCTTCCGCCCCGGCGCCCCGCCTGCACCTGCACTCAGGGTGTTTGCTACGTAAATGGCATTTCAAATTTCAGCGACCGGCAGCATCGAGCATCAGGCAGGTGCACTGAGGGGCAACGGTTTGGACTCCTAACGGGGAAAATTCATAAACTCAGCGGGAATGAAAGAACAGACAAATTGGCAAAGAAGCAGTGAAAGAAGAAAATGGAGTTGTAGAGCGAAAAGGGTTTTCACAGAGGGAAGGGCATCTCCTAGAAAAGTACATCCTTGCAGAAACGGGGCGATTCGGTGAAAATCAGGCGTTGGCATTTTGGCCGGGACGGTGGGACATGAAGGAGGCGTAAAGGGCAAGGCGGATGGCGGATGGCGGATGGCGGATGGCGGATGGCGGACGCGAGGAGTTAATGCGACTCCTCGGGCGCCGCTCATCTGCCAATCACACGGGACGCCTCGGCGGAGCAGCTGTGATGTCGCTCGCCCTCATCATCCCTCCCGGACTCTCGGCTCCCCAGAAGGTCGGCCTCCCCCTCCGTGAACATGCGCTGACGTGCGCCGAGGTTCACGGCGGCGAGGCACAGCGGCGCCCCCTACTGGCAGGAAGGAGAAGCGCACGCCACGACCAGCGGCTCTAAGCAGACGTTTTCTGATCGCTCAGCGCAAGAAACTGGGAAACACACTTACAGTTGTTGACAAATTGGAAATGCAGTTCATCTAGAAAAAGTGTTGCGACATTTTAACAGCGATACGGTCTTAGTCAGCCGTCTTTGAGGTTCAGTCGGCGGCCTCGCTGCGCATCTCTTCTCCGTATTTGAACAGTAAATGTGAAAATCCAGCCATTTTGAAGAAAACCTGGTGAAGCGACATGAAAAATCCCTTATAAATAGAAGCATTCAATCCTTTCCCGCTTACATTTTTCTCTCTCCAAGCGTGGAGGTGAGGCCCGGCCTCTCCTGCCTCCCCTGACCGCAGGGCAGCGTCACCACCACAGCTCCTCCCTCCTCCACGCCAAGAACGCCGGCCTCCCTTTCCTGGCGACACCCTCAGGACGCCTCGCAGCCGTGAAAGAGAAGCGGCGTCTGTGACGACGACCTCCGACCGCCAGCTGTGATGTCGCTGTGATGGCGTCTTGAAACGGCCGCATCCCGAATCTATTTAAGGAACCCCGTGTTTGCGTTGCAACCGCGGTTTCCCGGATCACCTCAGCGACCTGATGGCGGACGGCGGCGCCACGTCGGGAGAAGACGAAGCGGCGAAGGACACGCGCCTGTTCATGAGCGCCACCTTGCAGAGAGACAACGACGAGCTCACCAAGACCAACGACGAGCTGGTGCTGAAGAACGAGGCGCTCTTCAAGACCATGATGGATCTCCAGGAGCAGGCCTGGCAGTCCAGGGACAAGAAAAAGATGCGGACGCATAGGGAGCTCCAGGCGGAGAACGAGAAGATCCAGACAACGGTGGAGGCGCTTCAGAAACAGACGGACGAGCTCAACGCGACCATCAAGGACATCGAGGGGCACGTTTACCGCTCCAAGAACGTCAACAAAAAGGCGCTCGCCGTGATGATCAAGTCGCTGAACACCGAGCTGGAGAGTCTGCAGAAGGAGAACAGCGAGGGGCTGATCATCAACAAGAACAAGCAGATGGACGTGAAGGCGCTGCGCGAGCAAACGGACGAGAAGCTCATGAAGCACAAGGCGGAGAAGGAGGCGCTGAAGCAGCAGAACGAGACCCTGCAGAAGGAGGTCCTGCAGCTGGAGGAGAGCGTGCAGGAGGTCAACTTCGCTCAGTACACCGAGTCCGCGCAGGAGATCTTGATCAGCGAAAAGGAGGGTCTGAAGAAAGACCTCCAGGAGCTCAAGGAGCTTCTGGGGAAAAGCTAAGCCGAGTCGCCGTGGCAACGCACGTCTGCCGCGGGAACCGACTTCTTCCATTGTCAGATATTTTTAGTTTCCCTGTCGGGCAGCCGAGACCCGGCCGCCACCCGCTGTTCGTATAAACCACATTCACTCATTCATTCGCTGTCTGGACCGCTGATCCTGCATCCTGGTCCAGGATGGAGAGCCTCCTCCATCCTGGACCATCACAGGGTCGCATGGAGACACGATCATTCGCTCACTCAAAGGTCATACATTCACTCATTCATCCACAAGTCTTGGAGACAAACAGCCACTGAGTTGTGCGTCTACGGATGCAGAAGCAGCCACACATTTTATCGGTGGACAACATTCTGTCACTCATCCTTTCACACGGACACTATTCACTCATTCACACATCAAACACATTCACTCACTCATCAATTCATAGAGACATTCACTCATTCATAGACGTGACAGCATCCGCTCACTCGTTCACGTGCTGGGAAGACATCGCCGCCATTCAAAGGTCAGACGTTCACTCATTCACTCGTTCATCGATTCAGACACACAGACGCACAAGCCATCGTTCACTCGGTCACAATCTGAGACCCACTAATGAGCGCACACTCATTCATTAACACAAAATACAAGCATTCACTCATTCACAAGTCAAATAAGAGACAATCAACCATTCATGTATGAGATCTGACAGAAAAGATGATGTGGAAAAATAGCAGTTTTCTTTTTAAGGTTTGTTTGTGGAAGTCACACTTAGACAAGGATGTGAAGAACGTGGGACCTTCTCACATCAGAAGACTGACATCAAAATAAAGGTTGAACCGGATCTGGATTAAAACAAAGTCAAAGATCGGATCAAATTTCACACCAGGACAGCATTTCTTTGTCTCTCCGTCCGACTCCTTCACTCTGACGTCTTGGAGTTTGGCGGCTCGGACGTTCCTCCTGGAGGCGGAGCGAGATCTGCTGCAGATGTTTCTGCTGGAGCGTCGACTCACGAGGAGAACCATTCTGGAAAAGAAGGGGTGAAGAGTGAGGAGTGAGATCACACTTTGACAACTATTATCATACATCCATTAATGGGGCCTATCCAGGCCCCGATTGGCCGAGAGATGGGGTTCACGTGCACGCACCCCAGCGTACACCCTCATTCACAAGTCACACAGAGAGGACTTTATTGATACGCAGACTTTATTGATACCCTGAAGGGGAAACTAAAGACACGCAAACATTCAGACGCTGTGCACAGACACACATTCACCCTCATTCACTTCATTTAGACAAAAACAGCCATTCACTCATTCACATGTCAGAGACGTACAACCATACACTCACTCATTCACAACATGTAGACATACACTCACTCATTCACACAATAATAGAGACATACATTCACTCGTTCACACAATAATACAACCATTCACTCACTCATTCACACAACATAAAGACACTCACAAGCCAGACCTCCAATGATTCACTCCTTCATTCACATGTCACGTAGAAACATACAACCATTCACTCACTCCATTATAAATCAGAGACAAAAACATTTCCCTTGAATTCATTCATTCACAAATGAGACACACAACCATTCACTCCTTCATTCATTCACTCACAGATCAGAGACACACAAGCGTTCACCCTCTCATTCACACGTCTGGACATGCAGGCTCTCCGTGACCCTCCAGCACCCGTTTGGACTGCGAGAGGAACCGGAGAACCTGGAGGAACCCTGCACAGAACATGGAGACTCCAGACCAGAGGGATCCGGCTGGAATCCGACGGCCACACAAGCAGGCGACTCAATTATCATCCCCAGTGTTGTTGTAGAAATGAAATCCAATAATAAAAGGGACATTCATGCGTTCATGTCACCTCAGAAGTTCTGAACCTCAGAGGAGCTCCAGGACTCACCGGCGCAGACGTCGTCCAGTTCGCCGGCTTCCTCCTGCACTCTGAGGAGGAGGAGGTCCTGCATGAGTTCCTGGCGCAGCGGCGGGTCCTGCAGGCCCAGAGCTTCCAGGTGGTTCTCCTTCAGCCTGAGCAGAGCCCGTCCTGCCGGGGAAAAGGCCGGATTTGAAGCGCCGCCTTCATCTCTATCTCCTCCTCCGCCGTTCCTCACCAGATACTTGGTGTTTGATGATGGCTTTCTGCAGCGCGGCAGCTTGGGCGGGATACAGCTCCTGCACCCACCCCAGCACCTCCTCCACCGACCAGGTGGACACTCGCTTGGACCGCTCCATCACCGCGCCACCGTAGCGACGCCCTGGGAAGGAAAGCGGCGAGAAGATCCCGTCACTGCTGCCTGGAACGCTAAGAAACAACGTTTCTCCTGATGTTCTCCGCACGTCACAACTGTTTCCTCAAGAGGAGCCTCAAGAAGTATCGTGTGATTGGCCAGCGGGCCTGGTCCGCCTGGTCCGCCTGGCCACAGCTCCACGTCGGCGCTCATCGACGACGTCTCACTGTATGCCGACGACACTGCGCTCTCGCCTCCCGCCATATTCCTGTAACGCTTCACGCTGCAGGGGGCGGAGCTTAGAGGGCTTCCAGGCGTTCTGCGCTCCTCATGGAGGATGCAGGAGCCTTCGCTCCAGGTTCCCACACAGCCTTATAGAGGTTGTGTTCCAAAAGTGTCCCAAAAATAAAGCTCATTCATTTTACATTTACAGAAGCGTCTTCCGGCGTGACGTCTGCAGCTAACATGCTCTTCCTGGGACGCTTCACGCACACGCGTGACGACAAACAGGTCATTTTTAAAGGAAAGAACACGCGATTGATTCCCTCCTGCTTTTGTGCCTCTTGTTCGATATTTTAACTTTATCTTCAGCTTTTTTCCAGACCAGAGAAACGGATACTTCATCACGTGTGTTCACATACAGAAACTAAAGCACATTTTTGATGGATGGGTTTCAGCGCGATAAAATATCGACTAGATCCGAGGGAGGGAGAACCAGACCAACAGAAAACACGGTTTGGACGACCGACGGACCCGGAGACCAGGTTTAACGTCAGATTCCTCTTTTAACCCTTGTGGGGTTGATGTTCCCGGCGAGATCATCCAGAACACGGCCTCCAAAAGATGGAGTTTAGTTTGTTCTGTGCACCAGCAAACATCCACAAAGAATAGACAGCGGTTCGGCGGGCCGACCCGTTACTGCGGCTCGATTCACCAAAGAGTATCAGCATTCGTCTCAAGCGACGTCCGTTTGTTGACCGAACCGTGTTTTCTGTCTGTTTTGTTTGTCTAGTTCTTCCTCCCTTGTAAACTATAAACGATTTTTAATGTATGTTGAAACCCTTGATCAAGGATGCTTTTAGTTTCCATCTCTGAAGATATGAGGAAAAGAGCTGAGGATAAAGTTAGAACGTTGATATGACATGAAATATCGAACAAGAGGCGCAAAAACAGGAGGGAATCAATCGCGTGTTCTTTCCTTTAAAAATGACCAGTTTGTCGTCACGCGTGTGCGTGAAGCGTCCCAGGAAGAGCATGTTAGCTGCAGACGTCACGCCAGAAGATGTTTCTGGAAATGTAAAATAAATGATCTTTATTTTAGGGCGCTTTTGGGACTCTGTTTTTTTCAAACCTCCGTTGGGTCGTGTTTTCTAACGGTCACCTTTCCGGCTCCCACACAGCCTTAACACACTTTAAGCTTTGAATAAACACTGTTAATGGTTTGTTTTTAATTTATTGACACTTTTTTTTACTCGTCATGAAAAAGGCAGGTTTAACAGGAGACTCTTTCGCCCCTTCGGGCTTTAAACTGCTGACGTGACCTTTTTGGCGGGGCGGCCGCGGTTATTGGGTTATAAACACGGGGATGTAATTTCCTCCGCTAATTAAAGCAGACACGTGATTGGCCGGGACGGTAACGAGGTCCCGGAGGAGCAATTGGCATACAAAGAGTGAAGACCTTTCCGGTCGCAGGAGGAGGAGGAGGAGGAGGAGGAGGAGGAGGAGGAGGAGGAGGAGGAGGAGGAGGAGGCTTCCTCCGGGTCGCGTGGAGCCGCCACCTTCTCCACGCTGAAGCTTCTCCTTCAGGGTCCAGGTTCTCAGGGAGGTGGAGCCTCCAGACCTCCGTCAGAAGCCGACCCTCGCGGCTTCGCTCGCCTTTCGCGCCATCGCTACGTTGATTGTTTTTGTAATTCAGTTCTCGCCATTTATTGTTCTTTATGGGTTTTTTCTTTGCTGTATTTGAATTTTTTGTGATGAAATAGCCGTATTCTAGTCTAAGAAGAAAAAAAAGTAAAATAAAAAACTAAAATCCATGTTATAAAATAATGAAATAGTAGCTCTCCTTGCCAAACAAAGATGCCCAGCATGTTGAAGCGGCTCCTGGCGTCGTCCTCACGTGTGCAGAGCAGGAAGATGATGGAGAATAAAACATCTCAAACCGGTGAAGTTCAATGAAGAAAACTCGCTCAATAGAACCATGACGTTCTTTTGTCAGTTGACATTTTTTTCTTTCCAAGATCAGCATGTGAGGCGCCGCCTCTGCTGCCTCCCCTCGCTGCTCGCCAGCTTCATTCATCATCGCTCTTATCCTGCACTCGGGCCGCAGGAGGCTGGAGTCCAAGCCTGACCATCCCTGGACCTCCAGCAAGGGTTGGAACCCTGAGGAACCCTGAGGAACGCTGAGGAACCCCACGCAGACACTTGGAGAGCAAGGAGACTCCACACATTCCCAGTGGGAATCCAACCAGGGACCTTCTGGCCGCGAGGCGGCTTTCCATACCAATTTCAGGTTATTTTCCATGCGTCGGTTGTTTATCTTTTATTTTATTCTGAGACAGAAGAACATCAGCCAGACGGCAAGGAAAGGTGGAGGAGACACTGGTGAGATGATCTACAAACACTGACAATGACCAGACGACAGGAGGCAGAGCTGGAGGTGCAGAGATGAAGATGATGAGGTTCTCTTTGGGAGCGACCAGGATGGAGAGGATCAGGAAGGAGTCCATCAGAGGGACGACACATGCTAGATGTTCTGGAGAGAAGGTCAGAGATGGTTGGGTCATGGACAGAGGAGGGAGAGTGGATGCTGGAATTGGAGGTCTAGAAGAAAACCAAAGGTTTATGGATGTAGAGGGAGAGGAAGTGAAGGTAGTTGGTGTGAGAGAGGAGGATCCAGAGAAGGTTTGGATGGAGAAGGTGGAGTCACTGTGGAGACCCTGAAGGGTGAAGACCAGAGGAGAAGAAGAAGGTTGTTTATCTTTCATTTCAGGAAACGTAGAAAGAAGTAAAGCGTGAAGCAGCACATTTGGAGGGAGTGGATGAGTGACAGGCTCTCTGATCTTCTAGAATGTTAATTTCACTCACAACAATCACAAACACAAAACTCAGAGCGCATGAACGGCTTGCGGGGCGACAGCGCCATCTAGTGGCGACTTGAAGAATTACAACTTCCTCTCCTCTTCAGTTCGACCAAATCACCTGCAACTCACGCATGAGAAGCTTATTTATAAATGTTTCTCTCTCTTTCTCTGTCATCCACCTCCAGGAAACAAGTGCAAACAAGATGTTCCGTGCACGTGACACGCGTGTACAAACGGAGAGTCACATCGAACGATGTATTTATTATGACATTTCAACAATGCATTTGATGCATTTTTTTTCATGTTTTGTTTTGTTTTTTAAGTCCTGACACACACACACACACACACACACACACACACACACACGGAGGTCATCATCTCCGCTCCCTCGACGTGTTGATGCAGGACTTCCTCGCATGAACAGCATGTTTGTAAAGGAGAAAACAAGCGTGATGTCCGTGCTGGAGGGAAGCGGCGTGAATGCCAGCGTGGAGGGAAAAGGCACGCTGACGTGTGAGATGTGATGGTCGAAAAGAAACTTTTTGGACGCGTTTGCAAAAAAAAATAATAATAAAAAGTGTCTCGAAGGCTCGGCACAGTGGAGCCGAGCTACCCCCGGTCTGCCGCCCCCTAGCGGCAGACCGGGGGACTGCAGCCTCGATTCCATACCACAGCGTGTTGTTGCTCAATGCGTCCTGAAAGAACTTTGAACTGCCTCTTAAACCCCGAGCTGTGCGTTTGACTCGAGGAAAATCTAAGCCGAATTGAAGGGAATGCGCTCACACCGTAGACTGAGGGGAAAAACACGCAGGGATAACATTAACACGACGGCGAGTATTAAAATATCAGTTTTTTGCAGCGTGGTTCGGTGCCGGTTGAAGGAACGGGGGACGGGGACGCCGAGGGTTTCGCGGCAACGCAGCGACAAGATGTCGGGCAAGTTCGAAACAAAAGGTGGAAAGCATTTTAAAGTTAAAAAATATAAAGCACCCTTACCTTCGTACACGTTTTCATCCGATCGATTAGAAACCACGCAGGCGCCTGTCCGTACCTGCACGGCTCAGCGCATTCCTGAGTCCTTCCACCCAAGCCACGCCCAGTCCGGCACAAGCCCCGCCCCTCGAGGATAAGCCCCGCCCACCGGCCACCCCTGCGCGTCCTCAGGTGGTGCAGTCGCTGTTGGACGTCTTCTGTTGGACGACTTCTGTTGGAGGTCTTGTGTTGGAGGTCTTCTGTAAGCAGGATTCAGGTGACACCTCTTCAGGACAGAACGGTCCACCTCCACCTGGACGACTCAGGTAGGAAGCATAGTTACGCACAGAAGCATCATTTCACACAAATATGTTTCTCCTTCGGGAGTGAAAGAAGCCGCCTCTGAGCAGAGGAGGGGCCTCGGGCCTCAGGGGCCTCAGGCAGCATCTTCTGAAGTCCAACTCAGCTTATTGTCAGTTTGTCCGCATGACTTGAACATCCAGAAGAGGCTTCTCTCGCTCCCGCCGAGACTCCAAACTCACAAAATAATAACAGAGTGAGCTGGAAACATGAAACCAGCTGTGAAGTGTAAAGTGCATGCAGGTACGGATGCTTTAGAGCTGTGGAGGGGTTTGTAGACTTTAGGTCAAAGGTCAACAGGCGGTACCATCATAGTGTGAGGAGCAGGAGCAGCACGGAGGTTTTCTCAATGGTTCATGACGATAAAGACATATGACCTGAACAAACACTGGGGTTTCCTTTGATATGAGGGGTAACGGGCCGTGTTTAATAGCTGCTTGATTTCTTCAAACTGTGCAAGTGCAATAATAATAATAATAATAATAATAACAATAATAATGCTAATAATAAAGATGATAAGCCAGGTAATCCCCCACAAGCCTGGCAGGTCTATTATTCTTTAGAAGTGGAGGAGCCTCTGGGACGAAGGCTGACACGTCTTCAAGACATTCAAGTCCAGTTGCCATGACAAGAAAACACTGTTTATTGCTTACTTTTAGTTTTCTATCATCGATAACTTTTTCTTTTTCTGTCACTGCATTACATAACATGACGTTACATAACATGACATGACATGACATTACCGTCCTTTGGCAGACGCTTTTATCCAAAACGACTTACAAGAAGTGCAATTGACCGTCCGGTGTCACTGCTTCACTCTGGACTTGAAGACGTTTCAGGCCTGAATCCCAGAGGATCCCCACTTCTAATGGCCAAATCACACACACACATACATATGAATATGTCTATATAATATATAGATATATATGTTATTATTTGTTTTTTTTGTACTCCTGTCACTCCAAAAGCAAACCTAACCACATCTAACTCAGCATAACTCGCCGACGTTTGTTGTTGTCTGTGACAAATGATTTACTTTGACTTTGACTTGACTTTAACTTATCATATAAGTTAAAGTCAAGTTATATAACTCATATAAGTTACTCATTCTTTATTTCCAGTAAAATTATTTCAGTCCCTTATGGTCTTTAGTTCATTTATTCATATTCTCTGCCACTCCTTTTTCTTTGTTTTTTCTTGAATGTTTCTTCTTCTTCTCAAACTATTTTGTTCATCATAAACACATTGAGTTGATTTCTTCCCCAGTTTTCTTGTCCTCCAAGAGTTTCACTTTATAGAGGGGGAAACTAAACAGTCACTCTCGTCGTGTCAAAAAACATAAAGATCATTTTGTTTTCGTTGAAGTGAGTTAAAACTATGTGAAATCTGCAGCGTACCACCTCCTTCCAGCAGCAGAGGGCGGGAGTGCAGAGCAGATCGAGCCACAACTCTGGACGCGAGGCAACAGTAGCTGTACATACTTAAAAAAATCCCCCAAATATGATGTCATTTATCACTTGATTTAGTTGAAAAAGTCCCCTTTTCCTTTGCTTTGTTTTTAACGTTTTTAGTTTTACCTTGGTTTATTTTATTTTCTGTATTTATTTGCCGCAGGGGAGCAGGACATGTATGACTGAGACGGTTCGGACAGGAACCCTCCAAACGGAGGCGAAGCTCCGGGTCGGAGCTGCTGAAAGTGCAGGAGGTCTGGAGGAAGATCTGGAGGAGGTTCATGGACGGAGGGAGGGGAAGGTGGGACGGGAGCCGAGAGGAGAGGATGCAGAGGAGAAGCTCAGACGGAGCCGGGCGATCGCTTGAAGGTCAGGCTGGCCGTCGGGTCACGAGGCCCGTCATTGGCTGCGGGTCAGAGGGAGGCGGATGATTGGACGAGAGGTGGATGGAGGCCGTTTCATGTCCGCCTCATCACAGCTTCTGTTTTTCCCTTCTTTAATTACACTTCACGTAGTAGAAAACAATCCAGATCAATCCATCCCAAGTAACGAGTCGTGCGCTGCCCCGGTTGGCCGGCGGGGGGCGCCGGCGTGCTCGTCCCGTGCGTGTGCGTCCGCAGCTGGTCCGCAGACCTCCATCCCGCTCCGTGAGATCACATGACGATGCGGGCCCGCCACTATATCTCCCCGCAAACGGGCCGGTGTGCGCGCAAAAGCCGAGCGCGTCGCTTGCGGCCGGACAGCCTTCACCGCCGCCCTCCGGGGGGGGGGACGCCAGCAGACACGCGCAGCTGTGATTAATCCACGCGTGACAAGGTGAGAGAAACCCGCGTGTTCGTCTTACGGCTTTTTTGGTTTCTTTCCGCGCAAATGAGCTCCTCGCAGGTGCTTCCGAGGGACCGAGGTTCCTTCTGATGGGACGAGCCGAGGCTGGAAACTAACCAACAGCTTTTCTTGCAGCTGATTTGGGTTTAAAAGTGTTTGTGCAAAAAGTGTGACGTTGAAGGATTAAGAGATAAAGTTGTTTTTTTCTCGAACTGAGATGCACTTTAATGATCTCATGTTTGGGACAGTGTTTAGCAGCAGCGGTGAGACACACCAGGACAAACAGTGACAAGGTGGCCAGAAATACTAGTAAATAATCAAATAAAGTGTAAAAGTATAAAGTATGAGCCGTAAAACAGGAGGTTTTTCAAGTTTTTTCTTTGCAACTTATGGGGGAATTTCTTGCTGATTGTAAGTTTGTTTCTTTTCCAAGCTTCATGTTTCTGTGCAAACCGACTCGCTTGTTGCTTTCAAGGAACTTTTCTGGTGAAGCGGCGCCTCTTACGGGAGGTGGGATGATGTTTGGTCCGACGTTCGGTTTGAGAAAAAAAATAAATAGAAGAGCGAAAAAAAAAAGAAAAACAAAAGCAAAACGTTCAATGAAATGGATTTTTTTCTGAAAAACAAAACCTTTATTTCAGTGAATTTCCTGATTTAAAGAAGGTGTTTTCCACTGAGCTCCTGTGATTCCACGGCACGATGAGACCCACCTCGACCCGAAGCTGTTAAGAGTGCAGTCGACCCGCCTCCTTCCCGCTTTCCTTTCACGCGACTCGTGTGTTTAACGCCATTCCTCCGGCCGACGGAGGGTTTGTACGCGCCGCCGCTTTGCGGTTCTTCGATGAACCCAGAAAACGGTGTTGGCGTCCAGCACACGGAAGGTTGGGTGATAAGGTGACATCGGATGTCGCGGGTCCCCGGCCGAGGTGAGGTTCTGGAAGATCCCCCACGTCGCCGGGACCTCGGGGCCCCTTCCCATGTGGATTTAAGTGGGTGCACTTGGAGTGATTCCCACGTGGAGGCGAGGTGGCGAGGGGGACCCCACGCCCCCCCCCCGTGTCCGCCGACACAATCGGAAGCTCAGTCGGCGGCGAACCTCCCGAAGCGACGGTGCGTGGCGAGATAATTGCCCGCCGAGTAAGTTTGTCATTGTGCCACCCTCGACCCCCCGACCCCCACGACCCCCCGACCCCCCGGCCCCCCGGCCCCCCGACCCTCCGGCCCCCCGGCCCCCCGACCCTCCGGCCCCCCGACCCCCCGGCCCGCAGCACCGCCGCCTTTTTCTATTCAACGCGGCTTGTAAGCGTTTGTCCGGCTGACGGCGGGCCTTCCTTCGCGCAGATCAGGTCCTTTTTTTGGAGAAGTCCTGAGGCAGAAATGCTCCTGTCGTCCCCGTGTTGCCGCACAGGAAGCTCAGCTTCAGGCGGACAAGCGTTCAACCTCCGGACGACAGCGGAAGAAGGCTTAGGATGGGCTCGTCCGACGTCCGGCCCGCGGGCCCGATGCGGCCCGTGTTTGGACTTCCTCCGGCCCGCAGCCTCTGTCTTAAGAGCGATACGATGAGGCCGCCAGCAAAGGTGACCGCAGAATAAAACCCAATGGACAAAAAGCTTTTTTACATTTCACTAGAAGATGGCAGCGGATCCTTTCCGGCCCATTTCAAAAATGGCGACTGTAACTTGAAGAGTTGACAGTGAGGGACGCTGCTTTCAGCACAAGTGGAAATTGGAGTATTTTTTGCTCCAAAATACCAAACATCTCTGTCTGATATGCCTGCAGACTGAGGCTGTTCTCAAGGAAGTCAACATCAAAAGGCGCCGCCGGACAAAACATGCTAACTACAACAAGCTAATGGGAAGGATGGTGAAGAAACATTGAAGCGAGAGAAAGCCCTTTCTTTTTTACAAGAGGCTGCAAATCAAATGAAAAAGCTACGAAGGTAAGCGAGGAGGTAGCAATGCTGATCGGCAAGCACAGCACACCTTGGATGGGGAAGTTCTCCGTCATCCAGGTCGCGGTGAACTGTTATCCAGATCTTCTTCATTTGAAGATGTTTCACCCTCATCTCAGAGGCTTCTGCACTTCTTATGACCTGTGGGGAGTTTCCAGGGTCGTGGGCAGGTCCAGGTTGTGGTGGCTTGTTGTGTAAACGGAAGAGTTAATGGTCAGAAGCTACGTCTAAGGGCTCAGAAGCTGGGTCTGAGGGATCTAAGGGGTCTGAGGGGTCAGAAGCTGGGTCTGAGGGATCTAAGGGGTCTGAGGGGTCAGAAGCTGGGTCTGAGGGATCTAAGGGGTCTGAGGGGTCAGAAGCTGGGTCTGAGGGGTCTAAGGGGTCTGAGGGATCAGAAGCTGGGTCCAAGGGGTGCAAGCTAGGTCTAAGGCAGTGCTTGGGAACCTGTTGCTCTTCCGGTGAGGGCGCATGGCTCCCTGACAATTTGAGTTGAAAAAAAAGTCAGTTTGGAACTGTTTTTAAAATACTTGTGATATTTCTTCATAATACTGTGTCATTTTAAAGTAAACAGAAATTAGTTTTGAAGATAAATTTCACGGTTCGGGACCCGATGGCTTCCGATCAGTCCGGGTCGTTGTAAAGGTGAAGAAATCAGTTTTATCAGAAAGCCAACTAGTTTATCTGCGTCAACCCTCGTAACGGAGAAGACGGTGAAAAGAAAAACAAGGTGAAGATGCCGTGCATTCCAGGTTGTGTGGACGGAGGGATCTGCATTTGGATCTGCGCTGTGTC
Organism: Fistularia commersonii; assembly: GCF_037954325.1. Lineage (NCBI taxonomy): Eukaryota > Metazoa > Chordata > Actinopteri > Syngnathiformes > Fistulariidae > Fistularia > Fistularia commersonii. Next base: position 350,400 of record NC_141303.1, read on the forward strand.
TGACATGCTGTGATGACACATTTAATTAGTTATACGTCAGAAATACTTTCGGCTCTCAATGAAATCTATTTAGAAATATTTGTGTTTTCTTGCTCTCCCCGTCCAAACGTTCTGACCCCTGGTCTAAGAAGCGAGGGTGCAGATGAGGCCGGTCCGTGTTCACCGATCAGTCTTGGTGTTGATCCCAGCACGGCGTTGTGTTTGTCATAGGTGGCGTCTGCAGCCCTTCTTCTGCTCAGAGATGGTTGTTCTGTTTGGTCAAAGGTGGCTTCTTAGCCTCCTCACTGCGTGATGAGCGTGGTAGAGAAACTGCTTCCTGTGAAGAAGCAAGAGTCTGCTACAGTATCCCTGCATGGTGGCCCTGTGGCACGGAGAGCAGAAGAGGTTTCATCTGACATGGAAGCCTCGAAGACCATCAGGCCCTCGCGCATTTTCTCCTCACCAGATATGGACCTCTTTGCAAAATAAGTGGACACCCCTGGTGTCTTCCTGGGCTGCTGAGGTCCTCATGCGTGTCCAGAACTGGACTCCCTCCAGACGGTCTGGTAGCCACTCGCTCCGCCGCCGTGCTCGTAAGCCCAGGAACCTCTTTGAAACCGCAAGGTTGTTGACGGCGCCGTAGAGGTGAAGACCCAACGGCTGAAAGGTCATTTCACTGAAATCCAAGCAATACACTTTTTTTTGAAATGAATGAATTCATTTCTTAGTAGATGAAGCTTTTTAGAAGATATATGGACGTAGCGAGAGAGGATATGAAGGTAGTTGGTGTGAGAGAGGAGGATCCAGAGAACAGGGTTGGATGGAGAAGGTGGATTCTCTGTGGCGACCCTGAAGGGAAAAGACCGAGAAGATTCAGAAGAAGAAGATTTTACTTTATACCTTATGCACTTAAGCGTTTATTTATTTTTTAAACTTGTGTTTTTAGGTCACCTGCCACTGATTTTAACAGACTTGCCAGCAGCTAAAACTTACCCACGGCTTCTTTTTGAGCTAATGTTGTTTTTTTTCTGCTAGTCGGGTTGTTGGGTTTTGTTAAACATCGTAAACACAAAGCCAGATTAAAAAAATAATAATAGCTGTTTATCCTTAAAAGCACCAGCAGATAAAATTTACCCACAAAGAGACCAAATAGCTTTGTGTGACGCTTCCAGCCTGAGACATTGTGCGTTGCTATGGCAACACATTGGTCTCCGGGCTCCGTAGATGCTAAGCTCCGCCGCCACGCAGGGATCCAAGTCAGGGGTTTGCCTTCGCTGATTTTAATGGACGGAGGAGAGCGTGACGCTGCGGAGGCCGCCGGGCCAGACGGACTCCGGACTCCGTCTCCTGCTATGATTCACCGCCTGAGTCATCTGGAGAAGATCCAGAGCCTCCTGGAAAAGGGAGGCTGACCCAAACTTCACTCGGAGGTTTACCTTCAGCCGTTTCGTTGCTTTTAGTAACTGTATCGTCACTACTGACCGGGACGGACGGACGGATGGACGGACGGATGGACGGACGGACGGACGCTGCCCCAAGCTCTCTCATCTCCTGCAGATGAACTCCTCTGGCCTACTAACTTCCAAAGATGTAGATAAGCGAGGAGGTCACGAAAGACGACCTGCAAGAGGGGAAAGAAGCGATCGCTAACGTCCGACCAAGTTAAAGGACGATAAGCGAAGGAACCAAACGCCTCGCGAGTCCTCATCTTCTGTTCGCGAGGCTTTCAGATCTTTGGAGGTCGGCCAGAAGAATCGTCCGATCGATTAAAACGTCCCGTTTGCTTCACGAACGTCCACGGCCGTCTGAAGGCCAAGAACTGGATCTAGATACGTTGACGGTCGCGTCCTTGGACGTGGTTTATGGAGGGAACGACTGTGGTTTTGAATTTGTTTGTTGCTCCAGCATCTCCCATAAGACACCTCCGGCGCCCCGACCCCCCGAGGCGTCTCCTCAACGAGTCCACTTTCATCTAGTTTCCCAATCCTTTGCCGAGAACGTCAGCGGGAGCTCTGCCGGCATCTGATGAAAGCCGACCATCCATATGGGGTTTCCACTTCGGCGGCGTGTTTACGTTCCGCCTCCCCGAGAGCGGAAAGCCGCCGTTAATCTTGTCGCCGATGGAGGTCCAGCGGAGGGTCAGCGGAGGTCCAGCGGAGGCTCCGTGGAGGCTCCGTGGAGGCTCCGCCGGGCGCCGGACGTTACCATCCAGCCGCTTCACGTGTGGTTGCATTCGGCTTGTTTGGGCTTCCTGGATGGAACAAGGAAACCCTCCAGTGCCAAAACAAAAAATCCCCTGGAAACATCCTCGCTCTCAACACATCGCTGTAGTTTCCGGACGATCGAGTGCACCTGAATACAAACTGCCGCCCCATAATTTGCAGAGAGGAAATAAGTAAATATATGTGTGTGAAACTTTAGATATAATGTAAAACTTAATTGAGCCCCATAGGGGAAATTCTTTTGTCACAGCAGTGTTACAGTTATAGAGTCGATAAATATGAATATAAATAGAGAGACAATTAGAAGGTAGCGAGACACCTCCACAAATAAATAGACAGTGGAGACGACGACATCAACAACAATAACATCGACAACATTTATACCTGTAACATCAAATACGTACTGGAAATACATACGGGTCCGATGTGACCATGAAAATGTTTTGGTGCCATGAAGCTCGTCAACCCAAACGGATCCGTCAAGCAGCCGCATCGTTGTTGAAGCTGCAGCGTTCAAAGCGTGTGGAAAAAGTAGCGTCTAATAGTCCGGAAATGAGGGTCCATGTTCTGGAACGTTGTGGTTTGTTTCCCTGTCGTGGTCGATTGGAAAGGAGACATCTTTTGAAATCATATCAAAGTTCCCAAGAAGAGCAAAACGCCCCTTTTCGATTTAGGTCCAATTGTTGTCCAGATCTTCTTGTCGTGGACACTGGACCATAAGTTCTTCACTCGAAGACGTTTCAGCCTCATCTCAGAGGCTTCTTTGGTTCTTATGAGCTGTGGGGAGTCACAGCCGAGTGTGAAGCAGAGGAACCTCCATACCCGAGGTGGTGGTCCCCGGCAGGTGGACCGTCCGGGTCTGGAGGAGAGCCTTCCCCGAGCCGTGGAGGTCATGAGTGAAAGAAGACCAAGAAGGCGCAAGATGTGTCAGCAGCAATGTGGACTCCATCCATGTCCACACCTGGTCCTCTGGTCAGGAGCTGCAGGCGGGACCAAAAGAGGTAGACCACATGTTCAGAAACAAGTTTCCTCCTCAGGGTCTCCAGGCCTTCCCTTCCAGAGGAGGAGAAGGCCGGCCACCCAGGAGGGCCTCAGAGTGCACCGGCTGCTCCTGCCGCGTCCAAACCTCGCCGGGTGAGGTGGATCCGCTGAGGTGTTCGAGGAACGTCCTACCAGGAGACCACGGGAAAAACCCCTGGTTTAAAACCCCTGGTTGCCTCTCGGCAAGTAAAGAGCCGGACCGAGTGGGCGGGGAGATGGATGGACACCAGCCTTCTTCTGACAATCATCAGAGTGATGGATCCATCCATCGTTTCGGAAGGCGGAGACAGAGATTTGAAGGAAATTTTTTGAAAATCCATCCGTCGTAACCCTGGCAACCACACGGGATGTTCCTCTGTGCTGCTGCGGAGCCCATCCCTTCTCCTGAGAGTTAGCATAGCATCGTTAGCTGCACTCAATGGCAAGATGACTGGAAAATGCCTGTGCAAAGTAGCAGCTCCTCTCAGAACTTCTGGAAGGACTTTTGTGTTGCCCAGCAGCAGCACCGTCCTGATACCTTCAGCTACCATCCATTATGCTAAGCTAACGGTTCTTTTCCCTAAAATAGTGGAGATTTCCATTACATTTGACACCGCACACACACACACACACACACACACACACACTGCATACATTGTGGTGTGTTATTTCACATGGACCCAGGGTGCAATTAGAAGATAAGCCATTGAGACACACACACACACACACACACACACACACACACACACAGACAAGCCTGCATGTGGTGGTACAGCAGGTTTAGAGGGATCTCCTAGCAGCATTAGCAGCTTCTGCTTAGCATCAGTCTAAATGTCAGCCTGACCTCCCCTTCCTCCACACACACACACACACACACACACACACACTCTCTCACACACACACACAGTGTCCACATTGACAAAGTCCAGACTGAGCGCCTTTTAACGACTTTGTCAAACAGGGCTGACGTAGCGCTCGGCCTCGCGGGACTTTCACACCGCAGGGATTTCATTTTGTCGACCTTTTCCGAGCCGTTCCTCCTGCGGTCGCCGGGGCTTCGTTGTCGAGGCCTCCATATTTGCCGTAGCGTGGGAAACGCTCGCCAGAGCAAACACACTCGACGCAAGGGTGAGAGAGGAAAGGTTGTGTGTTTCCTTGTGAGGTGCGAATGTGATTGACAGGTCCAGAGTGTCCAATGACAGCTGGAGCTTCAACCCCCTCTAGATCTGGATAAGCAGTAGAGATGTTCTTCTTCTCTGGTCTTTTCCCTTCAGGGTCTTCATGGTGACTAAACCTTCTCCATCTCACCCTGTTCTCTGGATCCTCCTCTCTCACACCAACTACCTTCATATCCTCTCTCACCACGTCCATCCATCTTCTCTTAGGTCTTCCTCTAGACCTCCGGTTCCAGCATCCGTCCACCAATATATTCACTCTCCTTCCTCTGTCCATGACCCAACCATCTCAGTCTGACTTCTCTAATCTTCTCTCCAGAACATGTGCTGTTCCTATGATGGACTCCTTCCTGATCCTCTCCATCCTGGTCGCTCCCAAAGAGAACCTCGACATCTTCATCTCTGTGACCTCCAGCTCTGCCTGCTGTCTTCTGGTCATTGTCAGTGTTTGTAGATCATCTCACCACCTGTCCTTTCATTCTGGCTGATGTTCTTCTATCTCTTGGTACCCCTGACACTTTCCTCCAGCTGTTCCAACCCGCTTGAACCTGTATCTTCACCCCTTTTCCACACTCTCCTACGCCATGGACTGTTGACCCCAGGTACTTGAAATACTTCTTGATCTCCACTCCCTGTAGCCTCACCGTTCTACTCAGTTTTCTCTCATTCACATATTCTGTCTTGTTGCAACTCTCCTTCATTCCTCTCCTTTCCAGAGCATACCTCGAACCTCTCTAGATGTTCCACAGATTGTTCTCTGCTCTCACTCCAGATCTGCAAACATCATGGTCCATGGGGATTCCTGTCTAAGCTCATCTGTCAGCCTGTCCATCACCATTGCGAACAAGAAGGGGCTCAGAGCTGATCCCTGATGGAGTCCCACCTCCACCTTGAACTTCTCTGTTACCCCTACAGCACCGTACCACTGTCTCACAGCGAGCATACATGTTCTGCACCAGTCTAACATACTTCTCTGCCGCTCCAGACTTCCTCATACAATACCAGAGCTCCTCTCTTGGCACCCTGTCATATGCTTTTTCTAGGTCTACAAAAACGCAATGCAGCTCCCTCTGACCTTCTCTGTACTTTTCTATTAGCATTCTCAAAGCAAATACTGCATCTGTAGTACTCTTCCTAGGCATGAAGCCATACTGCTGTTCACAAATGCTTACTTCTGCTCTCAGTCTAGTTTCCAGTTCTAATTCTTTCCGATAAGCGGAATAAATACTGAGTGAAAATAGAAAATGATGTCTCCATCTTTTGCTCCGATGGTTGCCCCAGCCCCTGCCCATCCCTTCCTGGGCTCTGCTTCTTGGGGGCTGGAACCGTTCGGAGCCCTCGTGTCCTCCGGCCTGCTGACAGAATCATGTCCGGTTCTTCCAGGAACATCAGTGTCAGACCGAGGATTGGCTGGAGGAGCTTTTAAGCCCATTTGTGCTATTTTAGTGCAAGATGTTTGGAGGGGACGCAGGTTTTGGTGGATGGTACCCGAAGGATGTGGCCTCTTCAGCGAGCTTGTGTGCACATTCTCATTTTGCCATCGTGTTGTTTTTCTTTTGTTCGTATCAACAATGGGGATGCGTTGTTGGCGTTTCTCCGTCCGGCCTCTGATCATTTCCTGGTTTGGAGTTTAAAAGGTCTTTGCTGGTGTCGCGTTGTTGCCCGATGGCATGAAAGAGAAGGAACTCCACAAACACCAATTGCAGAGTGTTACCTTTCAAGAACCAAAAAAAATGTGAGAATCAGGAAGAACGTAGCTGAAAATTAACCGGTGATCAACTGGAAGTGTAGCTCTTCCATGTGAAAGATAGAACCTCCACGCTGTTTTCTCACAGGGTCCCTTTCAGAGCTTCTCCGAATCCGATAAAAGGCACTAACGCAGATGAAAAGGGGCAAACATGCCGGTCCTGTCCAACAAATCCCATAATGTCAGGGGAGATGGCCGCAGTCCTCACACCGCAAGGATTTCCTCCAGCTTGTTTAGCTTGGACGTGTGTGTGTGTGTGTGTGTGTGTGTGTGTGTGTGTGACTCATAGCTCGTGAAGCGCAGCAGAGACAGTTGTTACTTGCGCAGCTGGTTCATCTCAAACTGTCAATATTTGCGTCGCTAGGGGGCAGCCATGATACCACACATTCCCCACACACACACACACACACACACACACACACACACTCCTCTTTTATGGTGCCTCCTTTGTCATCCTTTTTCAGCAGCGCACGAACAAAAAGATACTTATTGAGATCGAGCGCACAAATGTTTTGATTTATTAAACTGCCGGCCTCCAGAAATAAATGGAATCCATCAGTTCTAATGCCGGCAGTGGTTTCACTCTGGCGGTTCAACGGTGTGTTTCAGCTCCGTGATTGACACTGCTCGCTTAGCACGCCGGCGCCACGGTTAGCGTCCCCGCCGCACGCCGAGAAGGTCCTCGGTGGGATGCCGGCGGCATCCCTCGTCTCCAGGAGTCCAAAAACATCAACCTACCAACAGGGTTTTCCATCGGCTCCCGATCGAGCGGCGAACACGAACACACTCTTTTTTTGTGCTTTTTTTCAGTAAGCAAGCCCTCATTATGGCTCCTCAAAAGATTAAAAGTGCAAGTGATAGCGGTGTTAAGAAGTTAAGGATGGAAGTCAATCTAAAAAAGGAGATACTAGCAAGTTATAGATCCAACCAAGCACTATGACACAGCTAAGTCAACCATCTGTGCCATCCAGAAGGAGAAGGATGGACTAAAGACGGCTGAAGTGGCTGAAGGGGCGACTCTTAACGAAGGAAATGTCTTACAAGGAGTAGAAAAATTGCCATTAGCTTGGATTCCTGAAAGGCAGCTTGCTGGAGTTAGCGTTAGCATGAGTCTCAACTGTGAGAAGGCTTTATTTTTGCCCATTTTGTGATGCAAACTCTGAGTCCAAGTGCTGGCAAGAAGAGAAAGATCAGCGGAAACACAGCAAAAATAAGCTTCGACTCGATAAATAAACCTATGAAAATGTTTCCAAGGAGAGCAGCGAGCCTTCGGTGCCGAGGACGAATCGATGGGGTTCACGTCGATCGACAAGAGACACGGATTGGGTTTGCAAACATTTGGGTTTGCCGACAGAGTCGAGTCGGTTTCGATAAGGAACGAATGATTTGTACCAGCGAGCCTCTGATACGACTAAGATGAAGCCAGATTCTACGTTTCAGGCTAAAGGCTACAAATATTATGATCGCACGATCTTCACAAGCTAATTCCACATAAATGTGCAGCGATTGGTTTCACGGCTGCCTCCTGGTGACCCGGGTCTCCATCCAGATCATTTACCAGGTCGTATGATCTTGCCAGTAAACCTGCTAAGACGTAGATGTCTAATATCCTCTGACAACATATTCCGCCTTGCACTTGCCATTTTCGTTCGGTAACAGTGAAATCCATCATGCTGCCGCTGTATTATAAACTAAATACCGACTTTTTCATGTCTTTGAATCCGCTTGGTTTTCTCACCTGCTATTGTTTGCTTTTCCTTCCAGCCTGAAGTGTTCAGAAAACTGCTGCTACTCTTTATGTTCAAATTCCGATGACATTTATATTTATACGTTTCAGGTTTTTACGCTGGTAAATCTCTGTCATCCCTTCCCCTCGGTCCTGGCAGATTGTACCCGCCTGCACTTTATACACGATCGTTTAATGTCAGTCTGTTTATTGTGCACTTTACTGATAAGGTGTTCTCCATCTCGTGTCAACGTGTGAAAGTGAAATACTTCTCCTCCGTCCCTCTGGAGATCCGCTGCGTGCCGAGAAGTCGGCAATAGAGCTGACTTTGACTTTGACTCCCAGCGTATCGAGCGACGTTTGCGGTCGTTTCTGCGAGCGGCGGCTCACGCTGTGCGTCTCTCCTGCAGTTTGGAGGCCATGGAGAACAAGGCGATGTATCTGAGCACGTACGAGGAGAGAGAGAGCGGCTCCATGTACGAAGAGGCCTACGATGGACACAACCTCTCCAAACTCAACCTGTGCGACGAAGGTAAGGCGGGAGATGGGAGGCGTTTTCAGCGGACGGGGACCCGAGGGCTGTCCGGGCCGGAGGCACCTCTCCGGGACCCGCCGGAGTCTCAGAGTTTGTTCCGATTTAATGATTATATGCTATCCGTGACGGTGGCGGACTTCTGGATCGATCCAGCCCGAGCTCCGTTCGCACCGCCGGAGCGTTCGGGAGCTTCTGAGAACAAGGCTGTTTCTAAACAGAGACGGCAGAAGAAGACGGCGGACCTGAGTCGGTCCACATGAGCTCCTGCTCCGGGGGCTTCCTGCAGGCCGGAGACACTCCTGCGATGTTGGCGCTCGGCGATCGACCGAACTCGTGAGCCGCTTCCATCACGGGGAAGTTCTTGTCGTGGCAGCCGGATGTGGATCCGGCGGGCAGATGGATCGGCTGTAACGGCCTGAGGGCGGTTTCCCGATACAGCGCTCGCTCGCTTTCCACGGGAGTTACACTCTGAGACCCCCGCGAAAGTTTCCGCCAAGCAGAGACGTGATCATTTTGATGGTATTTCCAGATATTGTAACCCTCATCAACCTTTGCCGGCCTCGCCAAGCTGCGGTCAACACACCCTCCGCTGGATTCACTCCCAAACACCACATGAAACACTTTTGCATGATTGTAACGGACGGTAAACGTTGAGATACAACACAAAATATACAGTAAACGACTAAATCAAAAATCTTATTGAATGTGAAGTAAATCGAAATGATTTATGGAGAGAAATTAAATTTTATATTTTGAATAAATCATTTTCTGGGATTCTCACCGTTGAAAACACAAACTGGAACGATGGTGAATTTGCCGTGCGGTCGTTCTGGCGATGAATTCTGGCGATGAATTCTGACGAGGCACCGCCGAGCCAATCGGAGCTTCGACACTCTTCTGATGGCGGCTCTGGCGGCGGGCCGGCGGCTGGTACGGTACGGCTGGTTAGCGAGAGCTGCTCCTGCCGGTGGATCCCTCCTGCAGATGGGCCTTTTTATATACCATAAATTCCAGACTATAGAGCGTCGCTCTATAGTGGGCGTGCTGACCAAGCTTTAAAAGAAAAATGAAATTGTACATATACAAGCCTCTCTTGTCTTTAATTGTTTGCGTTGCAACGTGAGACATTAATGCAGCAAGATGCTACAGGAAAGATGTTTTTGCAACTTTTCATGGAATAAATGAGGGTAACATCTACAACTACAAAACGCAAAGGCCTTTTTTCAGAACAGTTGCCGAACTTCGGTGCAGCAGCTTTGTTTCCTTCTTGGACCTTCTGGACATTCCTTCTGGACCGATCGCCCTCAACTTGAAAGCACCAAATGCATTTCTGCGTGTCGTGTTCATGATGGGCGTGTGTGTGCAAAGAGCGCTGAAGGGAACATCTGAAGCGTGGTGGTACATGCGAGCGGGTCTGCTGGAACCGTGTCTGCTGGAACCCTGTCATTTCTCCACTGTGACGTGTTGGTGGAAGGAAGCTTCCGTAGTTAGTCGATAAAAATCCATAAATCAGCCGCATCGCTGTAAAAGCCTCAGTTATCAGAGCGCGTGATAAAAGTAGCGGCTGATACGCCGGAATCTGCGGTGTGTTTGCGTGATACTGGGGAAACTCCTCACCGGCCATCAGAGGTGAAGAGGCCTCTGGGATGAGGATGAGGATGAGGGCTGGAACACCTTCAAGTCGGTGTCCAAGACAAGACGACTTTGACAAGAATTCACCGAGATCTGGTTGACCGAGAACCTCCGGAGACGTTCCTCTACCGGGCACTTCTTGCAGACCGTGGAGCGCATTTTTTAAAACAAGCACCTGGTCGCCGCTCAGATGTTTACTCCCGACGAAGTGGACAGAAACCGCTAGAAATGGAGCGACCGAGAGGTCCGAGCTCCTCTGGCCGGCCACACCGGAGAGGAGCCCTGGATCTCCAGGGCTCGCAGAGGAGCATCTAGTTTGCCCAGAATAAGTCTGGAGTTAGCTTACAGCTAACAGCTCCTCACCCAGGGAGAACGTAAACGACCTTCAGTTGCTATTATTCCATCAACACCGGTGGCTTCCGCCTCCACGTTGTCTTCTTCCTCTTCTTCTGGGCTTTGTTTGGAGCCGAAGCTGCTCGTCGCTCCCGTCCCAGACGTCCCAGCGGCGCCTCGCTGCCGGCGGGAATGCAAAGTTAAAAAGTTCCCACGGAGGAAGCTACTTCCAGGAACCAACTTTGAGTCGGACGGTCCTTGGAATCCGTCCGTCAGAGTGCGGCCGTTCATCGCAGTCTCAGCTAATTAGCCGAGGCTGAGCGTCCGGCTCGGACCGCGGGACCAGAGATCCGTCGTCCGGATCCGTACAGATGGACGGCACGTCTCCTCGCCGCCGCGGCTAATAGGATTTTAATCCCCCGCCGTGACCTGCGAGGGAGCCGCTCATCAGGCCAAGGATTTACAAATTGAAAACTTCTGGTCCCGATTGATTTTCAGGAAAAAAAAAAGGGGTCTTTTTCCAGGAGCCGTTCACACACACTTAATTAAGCGGCGTGGACACTAACCCGTCCACGTGCAGATGCTATGCTGTCATCGCTTGGCAGATGCGCTCGCCTCGGTCATCCATCAGGCCAGAAACGTCGAAGACCAACATCTGTGTGAGCGTGTGTGTGTGTGTGTGTGTGTGTGTGTGTGTACAGGTGCAGCTGAACGGATCTGCAGTTGACCCTGCGGCGTTCTCCGGTTTCGGCAAAAGGCCTTTGCGAGTTCGATGGGAAAGACTTAGCGAATTTTAACCCGAGAAGGTGTTGACGCTTCAATGGAAGGCGGACAATGGCTTCACACATCAGGCGCGACCCGTCCGCGTCCAAAAGCCGCTAATCCTGGAGCGCTTTCATCCGTCGGCCAATTAAAGGAGAGATTCCCCGACCGGGTTGAGCCGATAGCGAGAAAACAAAGCGGTCGTTAGGATTGGAGGAGCCTCGGCCGGCGCCGTGTTTGGAGCCAGAACATGCTCCAACAATGATTCACCCAATTACGGCGGCAAATGTGCGCTAGTGCTTCGCCGCAAAGAGATTTATGGGTAAAAAGAAAAAAAAAAAAAGAAGAAGTCATCTTGGCAGAACAGCGAGTGTTTGGAAGAAGTGCGGGCCGAATGTTGTGAAAAGCGCCCCGACCGTGAGGTCCGACGGGCGACGGGTAATTACACGCCACATTACAGCTCATTTGAGAAGGACATGAAAATGTTGAAACACGCAAACGCAGAGGAACATTTGGAAGCGGGAGGTTCGGCTCAGGCCTGTTGCTCGGGAATCACAAACAAGGGAGGGGAAGAAAACATGAAGATGACGTGAAACCATTAATGGCGTTGGATTAATTTAGATGAATCCGGATGTTTAGCCGTTTATCTGTAGTTTTGTTTGACTTTGTGGGGCCAAAGAGACTCCGGGACATTTTATATATAAACACAAGTACGGTGGTCAGATTACAAAATGAAATCGAAACATTTGAAAAAATATTGTCAAAATGTAATAAATAAGGATTAATCTCGATAAAGCGTACCGATCCAGACACAGTACCAAACCTTTCTTTCTTTTCCACTGGTCGCTCCATCTGAGCTCGGTCCTCCTCCATCCAGCTCGCCGGGCGGCGAGATCCGAGGCCGCCGCCGTTCTACGACCGTCAACTTCCCGCCGAGCGCCACGGCTCTTCCCGGCTCTTCCTGTCGCTCCGGGTCGGTTCGGACTCAAGCGTCCCGTCCGGAGGCCGATGGGGTTTTCGGGGTCGACCATCTCGGCGGCGTCTGATAGCGTCGGAGCACCAATCGGAGCGAGGGGGCGGAGCTTATCGCGCTCCAGCTTCCCGACACCCGGTTTCTCAGATGTGGAGAAGCATTTACGCCTCCAGTACATATTTACATTTATCTGGAGCTCTTTACTCTCTCAGAATTAAGGGGGAATTCGACAAACACCCCCTCTTTTTTTTTTACAAGAAAGAGTAAACGCCCTTTTTAAAAGCCGTCCGTGAAAATCACTTAAACTCTGCCATGTCAGGCAAAGAATGCAGGCAAACAACGTCGTAATTTACCCTTTAATCTCAAGACTGCTGGTTTCACTTTGCATGAAAATGTGTGTGTGTGTGTGTGTGTGTGTGTGTGTGTGTGTGTGTGTGTGTGTGTGTGTGTGTGTGTGTGTGTGTGTGTGGTTGTCATCCCCTCCTGGAAGTGCGTTTTGAACTCCAGCGTGAGCTCGGCTGTCTTACATGGTCATTTCTGTTTCTATACATTCCAGTCATGTGACACACACACACACACACACACACACACACACACACATCTGAGCCAGCTGTGTTTGTCTTACACTGTAGAAGTGTGTGTGTTCTTCATCATACGGGGAAATATGGCTCAGTGTGTGTGTGTGTGTGTGTGTGTGTGTGTGTGAGATTGTCATGGTCCAAATGAAAGCATGCTGTCAGGCTCTGCTCCGCCAGATCTGTGTTTGTGGTGAAAAGCCCTGAGTGTTTGAGGAGAAGATGGGATCTCAGCGCAGCGACGAAGGTCCTGCGAGCCTCCAGATCCCACATGTCGACTGTGAGTTCAGCGGGAGGCTCGTCTCGGCCGGGAGACGATTCGCAGCGTCAAATAGCAGACAAGGAAAATAAACCGGGTGTCACGAAATTGTTACGGTCTTTGTAGCTTTGCTAGCTTTGCCAGCCTTGCTAGTTCTGGATCTGGGTCTGGATCTGGATCTGGATCCAGCCCTGAGAAATCTCCCCGTGGGTTCGTGAAGCCGCTGAGCTTCGGGTTTCCGAACACGATGGAATAAAACAAGGAAACGGCAGCTTCGGGCGTCTCGTAAGGCGTCCAGAACAGCGGATGCTAAAGAAAACCCGTCTGCAGGATGGGCACGTTTGGTTTACTCTGAGTCTCTACTTTAAAACGCTGTTTTGGCGAGAACCTTCCAGGATGTCAGTTCCCCAATGCTTGGAGGAGGGTTTGGAAGGTTTGGGTCTTTGCTTCAGTGTTTCTGGTGCAAAAGCTCCATTTTTTTGTAAGAATTAAAGATCTGAAATTGGTGTCGACGTGTTCGACGTCAACGGTTTTCTATCCGACCAGCGACCCGGGAGCGCCGGGCTTGGCGGATGCTTTCGTTAGCCTCGCCGTCGCTCTGCTTCAGGTCGGTCCTGATCAGGGGACCAGTAGATACCACCGCAGACCCGGGAGCCAAAGCTACCCGTCTGAAGGTTCCCAGCTGTCCAGGTCAGGGTCGGTCGTGGACGAATCTCGTTGTGGAAACTGGAAACTTGGGTTTTCCGAGTCCACCTGAAGGGACGTCGTGGAGATTCTTCAACAATAAAAGATTCGGGACGCCTGAGAAATAGCCCGATGCTGCTTCTATCTTGTGGGGAAAAGCATAACAGGGAGTTCTGTCGGAACTCTGCACCCTGATCCCAGCTGCAGGAAGGATGGTCGCTGGTTTGGAGTCCGCAGAGGTCTTCGGAGTCCGCTTGCTGGGTTCAGGACTCTTTCAAAACACTCTGCAGTTTCTTCTTAATCTGCACTCTGGACGTCCTGAGAGGAGACACACCTGAGACACACCAACCATTCGGCAGTCCATCGCCAAACAATCGTCACATACGTCATGAGAAGATATCCAAAGGACAAATACGAATGATTCAGCCGTCCATCAGTAAACACTTTTCCGTTGCGTACGTCCTAAAGGAAGCTATTTGGAGAAGCAATACAAATGATTTAGCAGTAAATCATTTTCCCCTTGCAAGGGATCGACATCCCAAAGCGACTCCGGTCTGAGCCTCGGGCCAAGTGACCCGACGGACATCTCTTGTTTTAGCAAATCTGCAGGTCGGCCCTCCGGATACCTGCTCAGATTCTGGAATCTGACCTTTGCTCCCGAACCACGCACAGGTGGACATGACAAACCCGTTCAAGCTAGCTGGCGCTCGGCTCCGACCGGCGCCCGAACCTCCGCCGGCAGCTTCCTGCGGTCCGTGAGGACCGAAGGACCCGTTGGATGAGAAGAGCGAGCGCTCCATCAGAGGTCACGGGTGGAAACCTCCGGACGCTCAGCCTCTCATTCACACATCTGGACAGCGTCGCTCCTGCGGTGCTGCTCCTGCGGTGCTGCTCCTGCGGTGCTGCTCCTGCGTGATCTTTGGACCGCAGCTCTTGCTGTTCCACGTCGCCTGGCAAACATTTAAGTGAAGATTGAAAGCGCGCGAGATCTTTGTCAGTTCCACTTTGGTCCTTTTATTAATTCACGCTGGAATGGAGATGCGGTTGTCGCTGGCAAACCTCAACTATTTGACGGGAATGAGTTCCTGTCCCACAGAGAGAAGAAGATGGGACGCGAAGGCGTCTCTCCGTGGCCGAACGTCTTCGCGGCGTGAATCCACAGCAGCCGTCTGAGCGCATCGACACACAAGAGGAAGGTTTCAAAACCAGAGCGCATTCTTTTAAAGAATGCGACTTCAGAATCCCTTCATCCTCTTGACCCGGAGGGAATGTGCTCTCGACATGAGCGGCCTAATCCCGTCTCCCGTCGCACACTCGCGAACCAAAACAGATCCGTCATGCATGAGCTGCGGCCCGTCGCTTTATCCAACATCTCTGGCCCAAAACGACGGGCATGAGAAAGCGTTCTTATCCACGCGGGAGGAAATTCAACCTCGCTCGTAGTTCAAAGTGACAGTTTCTTCTTAAACGCTCTCATTTTGTGACATTTTCTCCAAAGCTCAAACCTTATGAAGTATCTCAAAGCTTTAATGAAAAAGAAAAGTTAGCTCCCTCCAGCTATTCCAGCACTTTTAAGTCCACGAAGGACTTCAAAATGTTCAGCAGTGCTCAACATATCTGCTGCCTTTCTCATCGCCTTTAAGTTCATCAACATAAAACGCTGGATAATCAAGCAGGAGCAACACTGAGGACCACATGGGGGGCTGGAGGTGCACCTTCATGAACCTGAAGGTCCCTAAACAGCACCGTTTTGGGATGATTCTTCAAGGTCAAATGCAAATTAAATACAAAAATACCTGAGAATGAGGCGGCACACTGAGATAGAAGAACATCAGCCAGAAGGAAAGGACAGGTGGAGGAGACACTGGTGAGATGATCTACAAACACTGACAATGACCAGAAGACAGGAGGCAGAGCTGGAGGTGCAGAGATGAAGATGTTGAGGTTCTCTTTGGGAGCGACCAGGATGGAGAGGATCAGGAAGGAGTCCATCAGAGGGACTACACATGCTAGAAGTTCTGGAGAGAAGGTCAGAGATGGTTGGGTCATGGACAGAGGAGGGAGAGGGACTCCATTGGTAGACGAATGCTGGAGTTGGAGGTCTAGAGGAAGACCAGAGAGAAGATGGATGGACGTGGTTAGAGGATATGAAGGTAGTTGGTGTGAGAGAGGAGGATCCAGAGAACAGGCTGAGATGGAGAGGGTGGATTCGCTGTGGAGACCCTGAAGGGGAAAGACCAAAGAAGAAGAAGCAGCAGCAGTGGTTGGTGCTTCTGCCTCACCACAGGAAGGTACCCGGCAGCCTGAACCTGCGTGGGGTTCCTGCAGGTCCTTCCGCTGACAGAAGGTCAGAAGGTCCATCAGACATCCTGAATTAACTGAATAAATTGATAGTTGTGTGTCTGTGACTAACTGGCGACGAGCCCAGGGTGAGCAGTGCTTCTCGCCCGGTGACCGCTGAATGAACGAGTGAAGAACCTGACAAGACCTTTCGATTCTGGCTCCTATCCTCACCCCTCCGGCCCCTGGATGTCTCCGGATGTCACCAAATGTCTCCGGATGCAATGGAATCAGTGCTTAAAGTCAACACTTACTTTCATTGTAGCCTTTTTTAGGGACTCCTGTAGCTAATCGTTAGCTGGGCGTACAGAAGGAGCCTTCTGTCCTCCAATTTTTGGATAATTCTGTGCATTTTTTGGGGAGCTGGTGGCTACGAGGCCAACCCCTCCAGACAGAGCAGCACCACGAGGAAGAAGACCACGTGGTGTCGGTGTAACCAATGAGAAGAATTCTCCGTCCTGAATGCTTTTAAGGGCCTGCCGCGGTCTACCTGCCTCTATCTTAGCATGTTTATTGGTACTGACCTGCACGCTGCCCCCTAGTGGATGTATTGCTCATCAACCACGGCGGCATAAAGTGTGTGTCGGGTGTTTGTGGGCAGCGATGCTTTACGACCTGTGAAGTGGCCGTACCTGTTTGTGTCCATAACGTTAGCATATGTGAACCCGAAGAAGCTCGATAGATGGGCACCCTGGGAAACCAGAGCTACAGAGTGCAAATTCCTACCGACGTACACGTCATTTTCTTTGCCGCAGGGTCCGGGAAGCGCCGTCGGAAGCAGGACCACTGCTGCAGCCAGCTCAACTCCCTCTCGGCGATCAAGTACGCCATCGTCTCGCTCTACATCCTGGTGGTGCTCACCATCTTCGGGCTCTGCCTGGCAGGTAGGATGTGGCGTCAGGGACGGTATCTCCGCTCCTTTTCGCCTTCTTAGCGCTCGGCGGTTAAAATCGCCGCACTAGAACGGTTTGTATGCGTTGTTTTGGTTCCTGACAAGAGTTCACACAGTTTTATATCTCACACTCTGCAAGGCGGTCAGATTGACCGGATAGAGATTTTGGTGTCGTGGACCGAACAGGAAGTGGGGGAAAAAACAAAAAATTCAAAAAATTCTCCTTTGCTTTCAGTGCTATGCTAGC
>NC_141303.1:370000-540000 GCF_037954325.1 Fistularia commersonii
ACGCAAATAAAACGCAAAGCATTTTAAACTTTCTTCTTTGCTTGCGGCCTGATGCCACACGGCAGGACGCGGGCCGACATGTTGTCCCCCTTGCGGCGAGTCACCGGGCTACAACGTGGAAAGTAGCCTGAGTAATGGAAACCGGCATTTGATGTTAGTCGCTTTTATTTCATATCAATCACCAGGTGACTCCAGGCTATAAGAAATTCCAGGTTTTCTTTTTTTTTTTCGGTGCTTGAAGGGCTCCTCCTGGGTGATTTGGGGAAAAAAAAAAAAAAACGCTTGTGTGTTTGTGAGCTTTTGGAGACGTGTCAGACTTTATGGCCGTTACCTACTGCAATCCCTGCTGAGGCCTCCTTGTAAATGTTATTGGGGGAGCGAGTGATAGAAGAGAGAGAGAGAGAGAGAGAGAGAGAGAGAGAGAGAGAGAGAGAGAGAGAGAGAGAGAGAGAGAGAGAGAGAGAGAGAGAGAGAGAGAGAGAGAGAGAGAGAGAGAGAGAGAGAGAGAGAGAGAGAGAGAGAGAGAGAGAGAGAGAGAGAGAGAGAGAGAGAGAGAGAGAGAGAGAGAGAGAGTGTGTGAGAGAGAGAGTGTGTGAGAGAGTGAGAGAGTGAGTGAGAGAGAGAGAGGCGACGATGGAAGGAGGGAGACGGACAAATTAGGGAAGATAGTTAGAGAAAGCAGTGACGAGTCCAGGAGGGGGTTTAGGAGCCGTCTGGCTCGGGACCAGGAGGATCCTGCAGGAATTTAACCACTTTTTTACTAATCCAGGGTTTGATTTCTGCTGGAGACACACACACACACACACACACACACACATACACACACACATACACCGTACAGGCGGATTAGAGAAAAGTGATTGTCGGCTGAGTCGATGGAGGTGTTTGCAGGACCTGTGGAGGGAAAGGCCGAGGAAATGCTGCAGGAAGAGCAGCTGGAAAGCAGAGAAGAAATCAGGTCAAAGTCATCAGAGAAAAAAAGTAATAAATAATTAGAAATAATTTGTCTCCTTCCCCGCAAACCCCAGGTACATAGGAAGCAGCACTTAATAATTGTCTTTTTTTGTGGGGGGGTCAAATCACACATACATAGGATATTGGACTGTACCATTTGATAGTATTGAATAAAATATTGATTGATTCATTCATTCACTCATTTTGAATCATTATATTATTTATGTTACTTGGGGCGAGAGGGGGGTTTACTTGGGACCAGTCGTCATATAGAGGCGTACGATGACTGACCATCACATTCGAACTTCATCGAAGCATACAAGTATTGACCCTGTCATTCAGACATCGCAGCGGCATGCAATAACTAACCATCTCATTCACACATCAGAGAAGCATACAAGTATTGACCCTCATTCACATATCATAGAGGCATACAAGTATTGACCCTGTCATTCAGACATCATATAGAAACAAGAATCATTCATTCACACATTGTTTGAGACATACAATATTCATCCTCTCATTTTGACATTATAGAAGCATACAAGTATTGACCCTCTCATTCAGGCATCTTACAAAGAGAATATGAGATCAGGAAGAACAGTAAGGAAACATCATGAAATGTGACTGTTGTTAAATAAATAAACAAATTGCTAAAGAGAGAGTGAATGACCGAGTGAATGTGCAGAGGAGTCGTGGTCTTTCGGTGAGGCTCCTCCTTGAGGTTCTCCAGAAACAAGAGCTTTTAGTTGTGTTTGTTCCAGAAAAGCAATCAGACCCCAGGCTTCCAAAGGGCCCCCGTTTAAATTAAATACCTGCCAACAAAAAAAAAGGAAAACCCCCAAGTGGCTCCAGCGCGACTGTGCGAGGGGCCCCCGGATCGCACCAACCCCATGCACGTACGTGCACACTCGCAGCTTGTTTCACTCAATCCCGACTCGACTTTATGTCCCGTCGCCTCTTTGGCCTCTTTCCCTCCCGCACCCCCGAGTTTCGAAATCGCGTCTCGACCCCGAGGTCGATGGAATCAAACTCTTTGTGAGGATAAACAGATAAACAGAGACGGAGGACGGAGGGGAAAACCTCGTCTTACACCCGCTCGTCTGCTCAGAGTGATGAGGAAATCAATGGCCGCTTCTATTCTCTGTAACAGAGGGTGAGAGGGTGAATGGTTGTCTGACCTTTGGCCCTCACAGTCCAGCAGCGCAACCACATCTGTCCTGAGAGGTGCATCGCTGAACACTCCATCTTCTATGTAGCACGAGGCCCAGGGGTGCTCATAAACATTCAAGTTCATTCATTCATTCGTTCGTTATCTAGACGGCCTATCCTGCAGCCTGGCTCGCGACCAGTCCACCGTGCCTGCAGCCTATCGCGGGCCTCAGAGGGACAAAATAAAGATTGAGAAAGGAAGGTATGGAGTGGCAGGGAAGAATGTTAGGGTGGCGCAGGACTTGTATGGCAGCTGTGTGACGCAGGAGTTCTGAGGTGGAGATGGGACTACATCAGGGTCACCTCTGTGACGGACAGGCTGAGAGGTGAGGTTAGACAGGAATCTCCATGGACTAAGATTGTTTGCAGGTGACATCGTGATGTGTAGTGAGATCAAGGTGGAGGAACACCTTCGGGAGGAGAGGAATGAAGGTTAATACATGTGGGAATGAGAGGAGCCTGAACGGAACGCTGGATCTTCTGGGAGTGGAGATGAAGAAGGTGGATGAGGGTCAACAGTCCAGAGCAATGGATAGGGTGGAGGAGAGGTGGAGCGAAGGGTGAAAGCAGGATGGAACAGGTGGAGGAAAGAGTCAGGGGTGCTAAACGGACATCAGATGGAGAGGAAGGACGTGAGAGCATCCCTGGAGATGCTCAGGAGAAGATCGGAGGCAAAGCTGGAGGCAGCAGAGATGAAGATGTGGAGGAACTCTTCAGGAGCGAGGAGGGTGGAAAGGATCAGGAACGAGTCCATCAGAGGGACAACACATGCTAGATGTTGTGGAGATAAAGGTCAGAAATGGCTTGGACATGAACAGAGGAGGGATGGTGAAGATCTGAGGAGATGCTGAGGTTGGACCTGCCAGGCTGGAGGTCTGGAGGAAGACCGATATCAGAAGGATCTTTGCTCTCTCTCCCCTAAAACCTTGCAGATGTTTCTCCTCAGGTCCATCCGAAGATCAAAACCTGGTGTGGCTCTCAAGCGAGTGGCAGAAAATCATCCCCGCATGTTCTCGCTGCCGTCGCTCAGAGCTTCTGATTTCCTCACATGTATTCCAGCAAAACAAGAAGAACTGAAGGGCGTCTGAGCGGAGCAGCAACCAGTGCGTCTCCATAACAGGGTTCTAGCAGGGTTCTCCTTGTGGTTGTGTGGGTTCCTCCGGGTTCTCCTGGTTGCTCCAAAAACATGGAGGAGGTTCGCCGGAAACCCTGAATTTCCCCGGATGAGTGAATGAGAGGGTGAAGCTCCCGCCGCTACCCGAGCTGTAGAAGGATGAATGGAGGACTGAAAGGAAGTAGCATTAGCGTTAGCATTAGCAAGAAATAGAGCTAAATATCTGGAAAATGTGCAAAATGTCACCCAAGAAGATACACTTTTGCAATCAGGCATTTGAAATGACCACATTGGTTTCCGCCAGCGTTCACGAATCCTTTGGGTTAAAGCGTCGCTCCCTGTTTGTGGACGAGCGTCCGGCTTCCGGCCGGTCGCTTGGAGCCTCGACGCGGCTTCGCCGGTCCGAGACAGGAAGTTCAGGCAACAGCTGCGTGTTTTATGTGCGCGTTTATGAGACCAAGTGGCGTTAAAGTTATTTAATGTTTTCGTATCTGCACGCGCCCGCCGTCATGTTCGCCGACGACACGGCGTTTTACAGACGTGTTTTACGGTTTCCGGCGAGCGCAGGGAGCGGGCAGTTACCTTTACGGGCTTGTTTTCCGCCCAGCGGCTGATTTGTGACTTATGGTTTTTAAGTGCGAAGGCGCAGCTGAGTCATGTTTTCCAGGCGCTGCTCTTCATGCCAGGCGGCTCGCGGCTGGAAAACACGCCGCCGGGTTTGTTGTTTACTTCCGCGCTGGCGTTTCACCGCCAAAGGAAAGGGCAGGGAAGAAGATAACAACGGCCAATAGAGAAAGAACGCAATATATCGTTTTTGACAACTTGGAGACGTTTTTTTGGAGGGGATTTAAATAAGATTTGCAAAAGTCTTCATTCATTTATCATTTATAACACTTATCATGCGGTCAGAGACGTGGCGATGGGCGGGAGAATATCTCAGTCACACGTCCGGACAAGGAAGGGCCTCCAGGAACTCTGGTCCGAATCTTCTTGTCGTGGCAACTGGCCTTGAATTTCTTCACTGGAAGATGTTTCACCCTCATCTCAGAGGCTTCCTCACTTCTGATGACCTGTGGGGAGTGTCCAGGGTTGAGGGCGGCTCCAGCTTATGTTGATGTCAGAAACCAGGTCTGAGGGCTCAGACGGTAGACCGAGCTTCTGACACCTTAGACCGAGCTTCTGACTAGACCTAGAGGACTGAGAACCTCCACAGACACGTCTCTGGGATCCTCCTGCATGTGTTTGGACCCTGAGGAAGCCCACGCAGACCCAGAGGAGCATGGAGACTCCACACTGGAAGGCCTCCGGTGGGAATCCGACCAGGGAAGCTTCTGGCTGTGAGCAGGAAGCGCCAACCGCTTGGCCGCCGTGACGCTGCTTGTATTTCGTAGGAATAATTATTCTTAATATCTGCAGCTCATGGAATTACCTAAAAGTCACATCTCGTTTTTTGCAAATGTTGAAGGAGACGATGTGTGACCTCCTCCGTCCTTCTTCTGGCTGGACATCAATCATCCACATACCTGGGCATTTTAAGAAAGAAGCAATGTGACAGGCTAATTTCACAACCGCAAGCATTAAAACATCACCGGCGCTCCATGGACACACACACACACACACACACACACACAGAGCACCGCAATGTAAACCACATGTGTTTCGGCGGAGTATCTTGGACGGAGGAGACCTTGAGAGAGCGGAGGTTTTGCGAGGAGGTGCGGCGCTGCAGATGTGGATCCGTAAAGAGCTGTGAAAACATCCGAGCCGCCGGACGGGAAGGTGAAGAAATGACTTCCTGCAGCTCCACGCCGCTGCTGAAGATCAGATCTCCAAGCAGCCACCTTTGCGTGGTCCACTCCTGGTCCTGGGAGACCTGGGACCAGGAGCTCCAAAGAAAGAACCCAGAGTAGAAATGTGTAGTTTCAGGGTTGCCGGCCAGCGCTTCCTCCTCACAGCCAGAAGGTCCTGGGTTTGATTCTGACAGGCGTGGAGCTGCAGGAGCCTCCATGTTCTCCATGTCTGAAGGGTCTCCGGTGGAGAAACCGAGTCGTCCAGTGTGAAGGAATGAGAGATTGGTCTTATTTCTAATGGAAGTGTGAATGAGTGAATTTCTTAGTCTCTGCATGACATGTGAATGAAAGGGTGAATGTTTGCAAGCCTCTACATGATGTGTGAATGAGGAGAGGAATGATGGACTGACAATATGAAGGTTTGGTTTCCACATCGCTGCCAGTCAATGAGAGGGTGAAGGCTTGTATGTCTGAACGGTGTGTGGAAGGGAGTGAATGTGTGAAGTGTGAATGAGAGAAGTTTTTGTCTTTATGACGTGAATGATGGGATGTGTGAAGGACAGGGTGAGTTGTGTGTTTCCACGTGACGTGTGAATGACCGGCTGAATGGCGGTCTGTGAAAACGATGTGTGAATGAGTGAATGGTTCGGTCTCGGTGTGACAGGTGAATGACCGGCCGTGTGTGTCCATATGATGAAGGGGAAAATCAAAGTTGAACTTTTTGTCCCCGTGAGGGGACACTGTGAGCAGGGAAACATGGAGAACCTAAAGAACAACAACCAGATGGACCTGAAGGACAGCGACCCTCCACGTGCACCTTCGACCGAGGGATGCACTCGTTTCAGGCTACAAGCCGCTACTCTTTCCACACCTTTTGAACGCTAAAACAACCATGCGGCTGATGGATGGATTTCTTTGGCCTGACGACCTTCAAGCCATCGAAACATTGATCCTGGTCACATGGATCCATGAAGTGAGCGTGAAATTCTGAGAGCGTTCGATTCTGACGGCGAAGAAGACGACTTGAACTGTTTTAGTGTGCAAAGAAAATAGGACAAAGAAAATAGATGCACGGATGGACTTTTCCTCGTCTTATTTCTTATTCATCTTCTTCATCAGCCTGTTACAGACACTGCTTGGAAAAAGTACATATTTATCCAGTATGTGTTTGTGGACGTTACCGCAGTGGATTTCATTCTTCTTCTTCTCCTTGGGTCTCTTTGGTCGCACCGGCCCCACAGAAAGAATAAATAACGTACATTACTTCCATTTCATGTATTATCTGAGTCCGAACAGTGTTTTATTTTGACTGAATTCCCTCCGTCACGTCCGTCAGTGCTTCACTCTTGATGAACGTCCAGTCGCTCGTCTCGGTCACGTGAGACATGAACGCTAATATTAAACCCACTAACTCGCTTCTTTGACATCTCACGTCACCCTATGGACTCCTGCAGCTCACAGAAAAGGGCAGCCTATTAATTTACACGTATATTTATTTTGTTATTTTTTGCCGGTTTCCGGAAATTACGGTAAATCCATTTTTTGATTATTGAGAATATTTGAAAAGAAAAATAATTGTACAAATAGGCTGCGCTTCTCTAAGCGGCAGGTGTCCATCTGTAACAAGAGGTATTTACACACGGATTTTTTAACTTATAATAAGAGTGGTGCCGTAAATGTTCTTTATCTGAACAGCGCCTGTAACACATCTGGTTAAAAAAATACAGCAATCTAGCAGGAAAAGTCACTGATCACTATTTTCCGTGATGAGTGTGTGAAGCGCAAAATGACATTCTTCTTCTCCTTTGGTCAGTGACTCCACCTTCTCCATCCAAGCCTTTCCTCTGGATGCTCCTCTCTCACACCAGCTAACCTCACATCCTCTCTCACTACGTCCAGCACCAAATGACCCATCTGAAGAATTTAAAGAAGCGTGTGAAAACATAGTTGCTTATAGTCTGGAAATGACAGTCCATGTTCTGGGTCCAACGTTGGTCCTGGACTTGAAGGGTGTCTGGACCAGTGATTCACAGACGGCGGCCGGCCTTTGCCTTCCAGAGAGCTGCTCCGGAAGGATCCACGCTCGCATACGTGGTTTTACAATCATCAGGTGGAACGGACGACCTTTTTCCATGTAAACACGTTAGCGGCGTTTACTTCAGCCGCAGAATAACAAACTCAAAAGCCAGAATGCACACGCTTCTCGTGCACATGTACGTGCGCGCAAGGGCGCGTCAATCACAATCCCCTTGGGGAAGAAAGCCTTTTCTAATGCAACTCCTCTGCGCTCACTTGTGAAGAAAGAGTCTGGAGGCCGTCCAGCGTTCCCAGCGGGGGTCGGCCACGAGGGGCACGCACACACACACACACACACACACACACACACACACACACACACACACACATGCATGAGCGCACTGTGCTGTTTCAAGTCGGTCCTTAAGTCTTGCAAAAAAAGAAAGTCCCAAAGTCAGCAGACGGGCTCTTTCAGACAGCAGTAATTAACATGGGAAGACTAATTGCAGTCTGAAGGGAGTGTGTGTGTGTGTGTGTGTGTGTGTGTGCGTGTGTGTGTGTGTGTGTGTGTGTGTGTGTGTGTGGCTCCTGGCTGTGTTTGTTTAATGCAATCATCCTGAGTGAGAGGGTGAATGCTCGTATGTCTACAGGATTTGTGAATGAGTGAATGGTTGTGTAAGTGCTGTAGTTTGTTGAAATTAATAATTCATGATTTCATCTTGATAAATAATTTTAATTAAAAATGTTAAAAAAACATTTCATATGTGTGTTAAAAGATAAACCATGGGTTCATTTCTTTGTGTATTTAATGTTTTGTCCAGAACTCAAGTCCAGTAGCTGTGTGTGTGCTGCCACGCTGGATGTTGTTTGATGCTCTCATTGCTGAGCGCGGCCGAAAGGTTTATTTTTATTTTAGCGATGCATTTGTTTACGTGTAAAAAGCGTGAAATTGTTTTGTTATTTTGAGCCGATATATTTGTATATTTGCATCGTCAGCTGTGACGGAATGAAAGAAGAAACCAAATGAATGGTGTGTGTTGTGACGAGAGCTACGGTTGCACGGATGGACTTTAAATTACTTGTACTTTCCAACGTCCGGGCCGCGGCCCGAACCGGTACGGAAAGAATAAGTAACGTACATTATTTCCATTTTATTTATTATCCGAGTCCGTCTCGGTCACGCGATACATGAATGCTAATATTAAACACACAAGCTGGCTGCTTTTATATCTCATGTTACAGCAAGGACTCCTGCAGCTCACAGAAAACCTATATAAGTAAACATATATTTATTTTGTTGTTTTTTTTTTGCTGGTGTCCGTAAATTACGGTAAGTCCATTTTACTGACTATGGATCTGAACATAACAATATTTGAAAAGAAACATAACTGTCCAAATAAAAGCTGCAGGTGTCCATTCGTAACATGACGAATTTACAAATAGATGATTTAACTTTTAATTAGACAGGAAATACTTTTTTCTGAACAGCGCCTGTAACACATCTAGTTAAAAAATTCAAAAATAAAGCAATCTAGCAGGAAAAGTCACTGATCGCTATTTTCACGTTTATCCTGCGCACTAAAACCACTAAAGTCGTCGTCTTCGGCGTCTGAATGAAACAGAATTCCTGCGTATCAAACTTCTTAGCCGCTCTTTCGTCTTTGCGCTCAGTGTTCCTTTTCTCTGGAGGCTCGTTGGCCGTTGACTTTGTGTCGTCCTCTTGGTATCGCAGCCGTCCAGCCTTTCCAAACCCGTCAGCGATGCCAAGCGGCTCTTTTCCTTCTTCCAGATCCTTCTCCTTTACCAAAGCGGCATCATCTGGATTTCTCGGAGTCTTTTCTCCGTGATGAGTGTGTGCATGAAGCGCCGTGTGGCCGATCTGAAAATGCAGTGAAAGTGCATTTGATGGAATTCAAACTTTCATTGATCAACTGTTCGGTAATTTCATCGCCGCCGATGTGACGCCTAAATGTTTGAAGCTCGTTCGCTCGTAAAAATCCATGAATTAGTCGCATCTTTGTTGAAGTCGCGGCGTTCAAAAAAAGAGTTCTGCGTTCAAAAAGCTGGCTGCTCTTTCTTCTTCCTCAGGATCTCCACAGCCAATCCACCTTCTCCATCTCACCCTTTTCTCTGGATCCTCCTCTCTCACCACATCTTCTGAACCCACAAGCTTGCAGGATCCTTTCCGTGCGGGGTTTGCACGTTCTCCCTGTGTCTGCCTGGGTTTCCTCCAGGTTCTCCCGGTTCCTCCCACGGTCTGAAAACAAGAAGGTTGATTGGAAAAAATTGGGAAAATTGCCCCGATTAAAGGAGTGAGTGATTGTTTGTGCGACCAGTGCAGGGTGAACCCTGCCTGTCCAGAGCTGGGATAGACACCAGCATCCACCACCACCCTGACTGCAGGACGGAGGGATGGATGGATGGATGGATGGTTGGATGATGGACTGATGGATGGATGATGGATGGATGATGGATGGATGGATGGATGGTTGGATGGATGGAGGAATGGATGGATGGATGGATGATGGACTGATGGATGGACAGATGGATGGATGGACGGATGGACTGATGGATGGATGGATGATGGACTGATGGATGGATGAAAGCAGTCTGTGGTGTAAAAATATCTTTGTACGGCTGCTGCAGATGAGGCATGAAAGAGTGCAGGGTTGTTAGTCTGTATATGACGTGAATGAGAGGGTGAAAGGTCTCCATGTGAGGCCTGTGATGGATCCGGGATCCCGTCCTCTCGTCTTGTGGCAGCTGAACGCAAGAGAAGCCGCGTGAATCTAACAAATGACTGATTTATCTGCATTGTAATGATTGAAAACCTGCTGCTAATTGTTGGGTCATAACCACTTGTTCCAGCTTGTATGACCCCTGCCCTACTTTCCCATTTCCATGTATAATCTGTATTTGTCTTCGCCTGAGGCGGCGCTCTGGGACCGGCCGGCCGCCCGCCGAGCCTCTCAGATCCTCACAGACTAAACTGAAAACATCCCAAACTTCACGCATTCCGTCTTGGCCCTGAGGGGCCAAATAAGGTGCTTGCAGTCGGCGGAGCGGAGCGTAAATAAACCCGGCGCAAATAAAAGCAGCGGGCCTCGACGACGGAGCCCAGCCGTAAACCGCCGTTGATTTGGCGCGTTTGTTGGAGAGCCCGGCTTTTAAAGCTTTGCAAGTTGTGACGGCCGGCGCCCAAATTAGTAAATCTGTAAAACGTCCTTGCTCCTTTTACAAGTGGCCAAAAAAAGCAACAGAAGATTCACAGGGGGGTCAAAACGCAATTCATTCCCACGTTCCAGCCCAAGGTTTCCGTCCAGAAACGCAGCGGCGAGATGTTTTGCGGTTCTGACGTGACCCCTGGAAACCAAAGAAATCCTAGGAATGATGCAGCTCCTTTCACACTGGAGGAGCTTTTTGCCATTCCTAGAAACTTTTCGGGACTTTTCAGCGCTTTCCTGGTGCGTTCTAAGTATTGGTTTGAGACCTCTGGTTTTGTAACTTGTTTTAAATTAGATAAAGAACAAATAATATTTTAGAAATAATGATACGTAATGAGATAGAATGTCAGTATTGTTTGAGGAAGTCCGGAGTGGCAGAGAAGTATGTTCGACTGGGGCAGGACATGTATGCTCACTGTGAAACATGGGTGAGGCGTGCTGCATGTGTAGCAGAGAAGTTCAAGTTGGAGGTCGGACTTCATCAGGGATCAGCTCTGACTCCCTTCCTGTTTGCAATTTCCTCATCTAAAGATGTTTCAGCGCTCATCCTAGAGACTTCTTCTGTGGGGAGTTTCCTAATGTCATATATGTACAGTATATACAGTATATAAGACCTTCTGCATCCTCCAAACAACCTGGAAGGAACAGGTTTCACTCCTTTGTTCCACTTTCTGAGAAGTTTGGCTTCACCTTTTCAGCGTCTAATCAGGGAATCCCCAAAAGTTGTACCTTCGTCCTCACCTAAGGACACCTCTAGTAGCATAGCAACACCCTTCCACCGCCTAGTTTCTGCTTATCAACTTCACCATTAGCATAACAAGCCATCGTGACCTAGACCCGCCCACTTGGATTTATATTGGGAAACTCCCCACAGGTCATTAGAACCCAAGAAGCTTCAGTTGCCACGACATGAAGATTTGGACAAGAAGGTACATTCTTCCGTCAATCAGCTGATCTTCAGGAAATACTGTACACCCATGCCCCATTAGGAGGGGGGAAAGGGGTTGGTTGGTCTCAGCACACACACACACACACACACACACACACACACCTCTTAGATCACCCTGCCTCTCACAGCGAGCTCCAGGCTTTGAAGTCTCCCACATCAGACGAGGTCCACGTCCTCCAAAAGCAAACAAAGTGCAGGTCCCAGGTCCTCGCACTTCATTTAGACGTTCCTGCGGCTGAGCTCCCCCCCCCCCCGACAGACATTAACATCCCATAAAATGAGGCAAATAAACAAAAGCAGCCCGGCAGAATTCCAGGCAACCTCCGGTTCCACGGCTGCAAACATCCTGATCCTGGGTTTCCCAGAGAATCCCAGGGTTCTGAATCCTGGACTGCAGGACCTTCCTTGGATTTCATGCAAACAGGGAATCAAAGAAAAGCCGGAATTCTCTTCGATTCAACGGCTTTAGCGAAGTTACGGGCAAATGAAGCATCGGCAAAGTGTGGATCGATACGCCGCGATCGACCCCCCGGCGGTTGCAGATGGAGATGCATGCAGACACAAAGGAAGGGTGTTAGCAAGGCAAACAGAAAGCCATCATTATTCATCCTGAGTCACCCAGTGTGTTCTACTGACACACCGAATGGCATAAACAAGCACTTTCACCGGATGGGCGTCGTCACGCCCCATTTGCAGCAGGGCGCTCGCTCAAAAACCCAGAATTCACCAATATTTCCTACTGAGACGGAAAAGAAAACTCTTTACTTTCCCACAGGATGTGTTTGAATTCTGGCCTGTCAGCTTTTAAAACAACAGAGCCCAGAAAACTTTACTTTATACATTGATTCTTTGTCTATCCTGCACTGACATGCAACCAGTCGCTGTCTCATTCACATGCCTGGACATTGTAGGGTCTCCAAAGAACCTCTCAGATGTTGTGGGACTGTGGGAGGAACCCAGAGAACCGGAGGGGTTCATTCCTTCGGCCCTGTTGACGTGACAACTTGTGTCTTCAGTCACGGTTTTTGAGCAGTTCTACAATCAGATGGTGGCATTTTTAAACAGTGTCTTGCACACCGTGTTGAGGGAACACCAGAGATGCTGAAGGACACAAGCCAGTGGTAGGGATGAACTAAAACATGTGCCTGCTTCTGTTCCTGTCAGAACTACAGCAAATGAAAACATTACCAGCAGTGAGCAATGGGGTACTTGGATCGTCCAACAACGAGCCACTGTGTGGAGCGAATCCTCCACTACAGCGAGGGGCGATCCAAGGGGCATGTAGACTGGGAGTCATGCAAGCTGAAATACTCTGGAGTAGTCTATTGTACTCAGGAGTACTCTGGAGTACTCTAGACCACTCTGGAGTACGCTAGACCATCTGAAGTACTCTGGAGTACTCAAGACCACTCTGGGGTACTCTGGATTACTTAAGTCTACGCTGCAGTACTCTGAGGTGCGATAGACCACGCTGGAGTACTCTTGATCACTCTGGAGCACTTTAGACCACCCTGGAGTACTCTGGAGTCCATCATTGTTGTTCTGGTCCACCCCGATCGACTCCCAGCAACTGTCCACACCCTTACCTTCAAAGAGTTGCACCTTCCAATCGTTCGGTTCCGGAGTCCTTTCTCGTATCGTTCTGTTTTCAGGAAACACAAACGCCGTTCTGCCGCAAGAACGCAACTAAAGTTTTCGCCCAAAAAGGGGTTTGGTGTAAACAGAGGCCTTGGTTAAGATAATGAGATAATGATACTTTATTGATTCCCACAGGGGAAATTCTTTTGTCACAGCAGCGCAACAATAACAATAAATATGAATTTGAATTTAAATAAAAGAATAAAAAAAGATACCAGAATGAGGATATGGCATGCGAATGGGTGAGGTAGTGATGTCCTGGAGGCCAGATGTACCTCCGGCCGGTCAGAGTTGTGTGCCGTCCAGTCTGCTGTTGTACCTTGTGATGGCTGTGGGCTCAGAGGGGCGTCTGAGGTGTTCAGATCTGCACCTGGGCAGGAGAAGACGTCGGCCGAAGGAGCTGCCCATCGAGGATAGCTCCCGGTTTGTCCTTCACCCTCGTCCTGCCTGCCACTGAATCAAGATCGTGCGAGGTCAGTCCCACCATGGAGCGGGCTTTGCTCGTCAGCATGTTGAGCCCGTTGACCTCAGCGGTCCCATCGGCCCCACCGGCATACTACAGCCAAGAAGAGTGCGCCGGCTACCATAGACTGGTAGAAGGTCTTGAGGAGCTACAGATGCTAAAGCACCTCAGTCTCCTCAGGAAGAACATCCTGCTCTGACCCTTCCCATAGAGAGCATCAGTGTTGTGTCTCCAGTCCAGTTTATTGTTGATGTCGACCCCAAGGTACTTGTAGGAGTCCACTGTCTCCACCACCTCACCCCGGATGGTGATCGGTAAATGTCTCCTCCGATTCTTCCTAAAGTCCACTACCACATCCTTGGTCTTGGGGACATGAGTAGAAGGTGGTGCCGGGCTTTATCTTTTCTGCCCCTGATTCCTCATCGAAGGTCTCAAGGACAACAAAACAAGGAGCATCAAACAATCCAGACTCCTTCTTCCGGGGCAGATGGGCTCTTGGAGCTCCGAGGTGCGCGTCCGTTGCCGCCTCTCGCTTGTTTATTGTGCGGTCACGCATCTGCTGCGATTGTGTAATTGCCGCAATGGAGCGGGGATGATTACAAACCTGTTTCTTATTCGGCGAAGGCAGGCGACCGCGACCGCAACGCAACATCCCTGATGTTTCCCAACAGCTGGGATGGGAAACTTCTGCAAAGTGCTTTTAAAAAACAAAATTACTAACATCTTACTCGACTGTTTATTGTTAATGTTGAAGTAAGCGGGCGATTAGCAGGGCCAATCGGGCGTGGAGGTAATCGGTTAAAGGACAATCCTTGTTTTTTGTTGATTTTTTTTTTTTTTTTTTTTGGACCCAAGGCCCAGTTCCCCGTACATGTACTTTGTAATTATTTACAAGTAGTCCCGTATGCCGTTAAGGGGAAGATGTTCACCATCACAGCGTCACCTCGTGTCATCGCAGGGTTCGGACGCTTCCTGTTTGTCCGTCCTCGTTTACGCAAAGTGGATTTTTAGCTGCTGGAAATTCGAAATTAGTCAGATCTCATGACATAAAATCCAGATTGGCGCCGGCGTCCATTCCAGCTGAAAACAGAAGGTGAGCGTGTCGTCACTTCGATGTGCAAGACTTACACTGCATTTGGGGCGCAGACGGACCGATTCATCCATCCATTCATCCATTCATCCATTCATCCATTCATCCATCCATTATCTGTATCTCTTGACCTACGCTCAGGGTCACAGGCGGCTGGAGTCTATTCAAGCTGTGATTGGTTGAGAGGCGGGGTCACCCTGGAACCATCCCAGGCAACCATTGGCCCTCTCATTCACACACAGCCAGACGTTCACTCACTCATTCATACGTCACACAATCATGTACAACCTCTTCTTCCTCTTCTTCTTCTGGCTTTTCCCTTCAGGTGTCGCCACAGCGAGTCAACCTTCTCCATCTCACCCTATTCTCTGGATCCTCCTCTCTCACACCAACTACCTTCATATCTTCTCTCACCACGTCCATAAATCTTCTCTTTGGTCTTCCTCCAGACCTCCTGCCTGGCAGCTCCAATTCCAGCATCCGTCTACCAATATATTCTCTATCCCTCCTCTGTCCATGACCCAACCATCTCCGTCTGGCTTCTCTGACCTTCTCTCCAAAACATCTAACATGTGCCGTTCCTCTGATGGACTCATTCCTGATCCTCTCCATCCTGGTCACTCCCAAAGAGAACCTCAACATCTTCATCTCTGCAACCTCTAGTTCTGCCTGCTGTCTTCTGGTCGTTGGAACAGTCCAACCTCCTTCACTCTTTTACGTGTCATATTGAGACACACTATTCACTCTCTCGTCAACATGAGCCACCGAGACGTACGACCGTTCACTCGTGTGTGTGTGTGTGTGTGTGTGTGTGTGTGTGTGTGTGTGTGTGTGTAATACGTCATCCAGAGCTGCTCTGGTTTTTTTATTCCTTTCTCAGCAGTAACATTTAATGCTCTGGTTTCAAATACGTTTCTGGCCCCGACTCCGGAAATGAATGTGACCCTCCTTCTTTTTTTTTTTCTCGTAGCCGTTTAAAATTAACGGCAGTCTTTTTGATGTCACGTCAAATATCGTGGCGCGCTGCTTTTTTTTCCCAGGCCCTGTAATTTAACCCCCGCTCCCCGAGTCGGCCCAGACGCCCGCCTTCCACAAAAAGAGCCTTTTCTTCTTCTTCTTGGTCCCCGCCGGCACCTCCTGGAGTCTCGGGTCGCCTCGGCGGCAGGTGGCCTCGTCTTCCCTCTGGATCCGTCCGGAGCAGGTGTTCGCCGTTAAGATCGCCGGTCGGTTCCACCGTGTCCACACTATTTTTAGCGTGGGACCGGACGGTTTCCTCGTCGTCCAGGTCCGATTGTTTTTCTTCTCTCTGGTCGTCTGGCCGGGTCGCTCTCGCTTCTGTCTGGTGTCTCCTGTTTCCCGGCAGCTTCTGCGGCGAGGTCCGCCTCCGCCGTGAATCTGCGGCCAAGAGTTTTGTCTGCTTTTCTTGGACGCACGGAGATGAATTTCGTGTCAAAGAGGGTCGCCGGTCGGATTCTGCGTGACGTTCCTCATGCAGGAGGTTCATAGGAGACCCTGAATTCTCCAGGTGTTGGTACGTCTCCATCAGATGAGTGAAGGAGTGAACGGCTGACTGACTCCTCATGACGTGAGAATGAAAGAGGGACTTTGGCGTCGCTGTGCGACGTCTTAACGAATGAGCGAACGGTCGCAAGTCTCGATAGGTAAGACTTTATTGATCCACACTGGGAAGTTCTTTTCTCACCGCAGCGCAACAATGACAACATCAATAAATATGAGACAATTGAATGGCCACATTCTCCAAGGTGGACTTTCTTGGTGCGTTGGGATGCAGGAGGTCTTTGGAACCCAACATTCCTGGTTGGATTTTGCTCCTCTTTGTGCGTCCAAGTGTTGTTGAGCGACACAGCGAACCACAAACTGCTCCCCTGGCAGCCTCACACTGCTCATGTTCATCCATCACGGGTTTGATAGAATAAAAAAACTGTGTCGGCGCGGTGGCGCGGTGGTGGGTGCATGGACGTCACAGCAGGAGGACCAGGGGGTCCACACCTTTCTGCGTGGAGCTTCCATGTTCTCCCCGTGTCTGCGTGGGAAAATTGATGGAACGGTATTTTCTGTGTAAGTGTGTGTTTGTGGCGGCCGGTCCAGGGTGAACCTCACCTCTTGTTCATGATGACAGCTGGGATGGACTCCGGCATCCCCCAACACCCGAGTGAGGGATAAGGGGCAGAAGATGGATGGATGGATGGATGGATGGATGGATGGATGGATGGATGGATGGATGGATGGATGGATGGATGGACACATAAACTCTGAAGTGTAAAAAAATCAGTCAGAATGAGAGCATGAATAGTTGTATGAGTTGTGTGTCAGGTGTTTGTGGGCCTGTGAAGGACCGGAGGAGGTCCAGGATGAACGCCGCTTGCAGCCCGATCACTGCAAGAGGAGCGTTGCTGATGAATGAATGAATGAATGAATGAATAACTGCCATTTCTTCCACGATTGTTTGCGGAAACATCGAGGCAGGAAAGTAGCGTTGGATCACTTCTTCCGAACTCTTCTGAATTGTTGTGTTTGCAACCATCGGGCCGTCAGACAACCAGAAGTGCTCGGTTACTGGCTTTTTTTTTTTTTCTTCTCAGATGAGTCACGACCCTCCGCCCACCGTAAAACCAAACAAGAATTACTGGAATAGTTATCGGCGGCGGATAGCGCTGACTAAGGAACACATGCAAGATTAGCTCTGTGGTTTTTCTTTTTCTGTTTTGCTCTTAAATCAGACGTGACCTTTCAGAATACAGTAGAAATGATTCGTGAAAGGTTGGAAAACTCGAAAGGATGTGTATTGAAAAGTCGCATCGCGAAAGTTGGCATAGAAGGTCAAAGGTCAAGATGCTGAAATGTTAGGGTGCCGACCAGAGCTGAGGTCACTCCTGGACGCGAACCAGACGGCCGGGCCGGGGATCCAACCGCCAACCTTCAGACCGGAGGGGTGCCTGCAAAAAGTTCAATGACCCACATTTTTGGAACTCGTCGATTGTGAAATAAGAAAATGTTTCCCGCCTCCGGTAAAAGTGCCTCCGCCGGCTCGGGAGCCTCCCATCCAGCTCTGCTACCCTTTCCATTTGCATCGGTGTTTTCAGGAGGTTTGTGAGATGTTCGCGGGAGTCGACTCCAGCTGAAGGTCCTGGTTTGAAATCGCGCCATCTCACCGTCCTTGGTGGTGGCGGCGGGTCTGAAGCAGCGCCCCGCTTCTTATCAGCCCTGTCCTCGTTCTTCACGGAGGTCCGGGGGACGGACGGGCTCAGAGATACGCAAAAGCAAGCGGCCGTGAGAAAACGGTGGATCTGGTCTGAAAACTCACTTTTCCTGAAAGCGCAAAATAATATTTACTGTCGTCACAGATGTGAGCCGTCTAAATCTGCGAAGGAAACGCCGACCGCTGGATGTTCCTCGCGGTGTCGCCTGCACGTGGAGGGTTCTGCTTCACGTACGCTTTGTCCGAAGCAGGCTGGAGGAGGACGGACCGGGGAGAGTCCATCCAGAGGGTTAGCACATGTTAGATGCTGTGGAGATAAAGTCAGACATGGAAATGGCTCGGACAGAGACGGAGGAGGGATGGTGAAGAGGTCGGAGACCTGGAGGAGGACCAGGGAGGAGGTTTCTGGATGTGAGCTGGTTGTGAGGACAGGGGAGATGGAGGCCATGAGGTGAAGAACACTTAGAACTTCTGTCTCCAGGTCCGGTCCGGCTTCCTGGCTGCAAACATAGAGGCCTCCCCGGTCGCTCTTTCCTTCCACCGAGGCGGCGAAGCTTCACAGACGCTTCTTCTCAGTCATACTCTGACAGAGAAAGTCTTCTTCTGGCCTGCGAACCAAAGCCATACCAACAATTCCAACAAAGTCAGGTGACTTGGAACATCCTTCATCCAAGTTGAGGAAGCATACCGGTCAGAGCCTCAGAGACTCGACGGTACTTTTACCACGGGTTGCTTCAGATTGCAGGAGGAAGCCAGTGAGAAAGAAAT
This sequence comes from Fistularia commersonii, assembly GCF_037954325.1. Taxonomy (NCBI): domain Eukaryota; kingdom Metazoa; phylum Chordata; class Actinopteri; order Syngnathiformes; family Fistulariidae; genus Fistularia; species Fistularia commersonii. Next base: position 388,439 of record NC_141303.1, read on the forward strand.
GATGAATATGAGCCGATTCTTGGAGCTTTCTAAAAAACAAGTCTTTCAGCCCGTCCCTTCTAAGACCATCCTTCAGGGGTCCTTACCTTTCTATCTTTAACCCAAAGAAGAGCCCGACCTCCGACCCCAGGAGGCTCGGCAGGGAACGAAGTGACAGAGTAATGGTAGTAAGCGAACTGCGTCCTTCAGCTGGGGACCAGGAACCTCAGCACTGCACCGCCCACATCCTGCAGGGGGTCGTCAAGCTGCGACCTTAGCAACCCGCGCAAGGACGTCCCGTGGGGTGACTTTATTAAAACAGCGGCGCGAGCAACAAACGGCAAGATTAATAACCGTGGACGCCGGGTCGGACGCCGGAGCTTCGCCAGACCCTTGAAGGCGTCCAGACACGCTGTTGACATGAAGCAGCTGTTTGATAAAGTCCACCATTTTTTAGATTCACATAAAACCAGTAATAAAACTTGAAACAACTGCAAACCCACTCGTATCACTTGGCCATCCCTCAGAGAACAGGGTTAAAAGTTCACTCATCTGTTGTCTTCGCCGCTTGTCCTGAAGCGGCTCATCGCTGGGCCACGTTCAGAGCTCTACGCCTCTACAACTTGTAGAGTTGCAGGTTGACGCCTCACCCTTCGCTCCTCATCAAACCCAGCAAAATAAAAATCACGCCCCTCTTCAAAAGTCCTCCATCTGGCGCTGGCTCGGAGGCGGGCCCGCTATCGGCGCCCCAGAGACCAGATGAAGAGGCCGGTCCAGGCGCCGTGATGTTCTTTCCTCTGCCCACTCAGGAATGCCACGCTGATAGACCTCCTTCTGTCTGCGGTCGCTGCCCCGACCTCGACGCCGAGCGTCCGGCCTTTGCCGCCTCTGTGAGCGCGTCCACAACCTCCACGTTCAGGTCGTGTTCCGCCCACTCGGGATCACAGAAGAATGGCTGAATGTTGTCGGGGGGACGGTAAAGTTTCAGATCTGGTATTGGTGGACCGAAAAGCGAGGAGAGAGAAACGGGGTGCTGGAATTCTTGGCACTCGTGTTTTGCGCGGCTGTTTTTGTGCGCGAGGAGAAACTTCAGAAGACAGAAAGGACAAGCGGTCAGTGCGCCGCTGATGCACAGCTTTCCCTGCAGACACGTCATGTCAGATGTTATTTATACGGCGCCAGATCACAACACCGCGGTCTGATGGCGCTTCCCATGTAGAGCGCCGTCTAGAGCACACTTAAAGAGGATCTACAGAAACCCGACATTCCTCCGTGAGCCAGCATTTAGCGACGGCAGAACTCAGATAGCAGAAGCTCAATGGAGGAGGCCTTCTGGCTCGACCGGGAACGAGAGAGAGCGAGGAGGACAGGGAGACGTGATGTTTGAGGGCGCAAATGATCTCTTACTGATAATACCGGTAGCGCTAACAGTTACATGCTAGGAGCTAAATGATGCAATAGTAGCTTTAACATTCATAGAAGGAAGGAAAAAGGTGGATGCCTGTTGAGACGCTGCAGTAGATCAAGACGTATCCCGTGGAAACGAGTCCATCTGGGAGGAGATGGTTACTATCAAGCAAACTTCCTGGCTGCACTTCCCGAGTCAACGGCGAATGAAGACACATTAGCTCAACTACAGACACTGTCATTTACATGTGATACAAAATAAGCTAAGATCGGCTATGACTATTTTCAACTGAGGGGGGAGCGTTTATGGGTCCCGTCGAGTTTTCGTGTCAAAACAACGGCAGAGCATTCTGCGATTTGTAGTTTCAGCGGTAGTTTGTGCTGCAGGCCGGCATACCGGCGGGCCAGAGTTTGACACCTAGGATTTAGACATGCAACCATTCACCCTCTCATTCACACGTCATACGAGACACACAAACGTTGACTGTCATTCATGTCATAGAGACATTGGACTGTTCACCCTCTCACTGACACCACTTAGAGACAACGTTGCCGGTCCGGTGGACATGCGGCCGCTCACTCGCTCATCCACACATGCGCTCCCACGCTGTCCACATGAAGTCAGGGGAACGCTGAGGCTAACAGGCCTTGACCTGAAATGATCGACAGAATCGTCGGGACAGTCAGTATCTGGGGGCGCCGACGCCGATTGGATGAAACTTCTGTCCACCAACACCATCCGGGTCTCGGTGGTCGTCCTGGCGACTCGTCTCGGTGGGTTCCCGGGAGATGTTTGCATGTGCCCTCCGTCCAGAAAGAGCCGCACGTGACCGCAAAGGTCAGAAGGCCCGGTTTGGAAGCGGGAGTGATATTTGATGTGAAAACTCCTGCCGGATCCAAACAGACACGAACCAGGTCTAGAAAAACATCTATTTTAAGCGTTGGTGTTTTCAGTGTGAGTCGTCATGAAAACACATTCGCTGAAGGACAAGCGGCGCTTGTGTATCGCCGCTGCCAATGAAGCCGGACGCAGGAGGGAGTCAAACCGCGGAGGCAGATGGATGCCGTCTCCGGGCAGGAAAGGACCCGGTTCGGACCGGCGGGACGAGGGAGCGACAACCGCAACGCTACAACTTCCAGCTACTTACGTGAAGATAAATGATAATGGAGGAATAAACGGCTTTTTTTCCAGACCTTCCAAACTTAGACGCGAGGAAATACAGATTTTATACTTCCAGCGAAACACGTGCGTGTCCTTCGGCCCAATGATTGACGAGATACTTGCAATTCCACGGTTTGGCCGTTGCAGGAGCCTCCGTCAGCACCCTGCTCCTCCTGTATCCGGGTCCATAATCCATCCAGGTCCATGATCCATCCAGGTCCATGATCCATCCAGGTCCATGATCCATCCGGGTCCCTAATCCATCCGGGTCCGGCCCGGTATGTCTGTGTTGATCTTGGGCCGGCCGGCGGCTCTTGGTGTCGAAGCAACTCGGGCTTGAAATCATCGAGCGCTTTGAGAAGTCAATTTTCCGTGTCATTTCCCGCACGCTGGGATTTTCTTTTTAATGACGTCGATTGCTCTCGTCCTCCGGTGTGTCGGGTCAGACACCTGAAACTTACCCTGACCCCCCACCACCCCCCGGCCCCTGTACCTCCTCAAACACCCCTCAAGTCTTCATTTAAAAACAAATGTGCTGAAAATGGCTCATTTCAGCCGTCAGTGAGGTGCAATATTTAACCCCTTCCATTCCAACGGTTCGGCTTTCACACAGGAGCGAGCGAACGCCGTCCTCGCCGTCCTCGCTGGGCGTCAGCAGAACCAACGCGCTCGTCCGTCTGATGGAGAAAGCCGGCGGCATCGACTCTTAAACGTAGCCGCGTCAACATGCCGGAGACTCTTTACCGTCATTTATCATTGTTAATCATCCCGGCCCACCAGGGGTCCCATCCGGCCCCTGGAATGAATCTACAATTTGAAAAGATACAAAAGTCGGCCCCGACGCCCTCATGGGCGAGACCTGGTGGTCAGAAAAGAGAAAAGCGGAGGCGGAGCCTCGGGTTTCCACTTCCGATGTGTCGGTGGAGGTTGGTAAGAAAGCCGTCCGCTCGGCGTGGACGCCGCCAGTTCGGGTGCCAGGATGAAAAATACAAGGAAAGGAACGGAGAAGACAGAAGTGAGGCAGGTGTTGTTGAAATGGCGCTTACTTTTCATGTATTTTAAAGGCACAGTTCATTCCATAGAGAGATTTGTAGCATCGACTCTTCTGCTTTACACTAAAACACAGGAAACACTTCCAGGTCATCCTGCTCTGATGGTCCTGGTCCGGCCCCTGGTCCGGCCCCTGGTCCGGCCCCTGGTCCGACCCCTGGTCCGTGGCCCCTGGACCAGTATGACTTTGTCCCGAGGGTTTGTTCAATGCACTTGACATCTCGGGGTCTTTGCTGTGTTCGTCGCGCTCGGCACAAAAAAGACCCGGCCGTAAAGCTAACGCTACACGGCTAGCATGTTCCCCTGGGATGGCAACACGCCTTTTGAGAAGCAACGATTTACGCTGATGGCCCTCGAAGGTTATTTCCCAAAATGTTTCCCGAAGGCGTCGAAGACGGAAATGTCAATCAGCCGCTTGCGCCGTTCAAAGTTCACACCGAAAATAATAAATGTGGCTGGTTAATGAAGAATCCACGGGTGCAGCTGGCGGCCGGACCGACTCCCAGCAGACAGCATTCGATACATGCAGGGATAAAGTGTCCTCCCGAGAAGAATTCAAAGACCACGGAGCTGTGAATATTGGACTAATCTGTTTTAAATATCGCTGCCATCCTCCTGCCTCTGCTACCGTGTGTGTGTGTGTGTGTGTGTGTGTGTGTGTGTGTATGTGTGTGTGTGTGTGTGTGTGAGGCGGAGCATTGAAGCAGACCCGTGAGATGCGAAATGACTTTCCCATCCCGCGGAGCCAAACAATGAGAGGGTCGAAATGGATTTGTCAGGCCCGACGTTTCATCTTTCAGTCGGTCTCTCATCGTGTCGCCATCGGAGCTTCACTCTGCTCTTAATGACTCATCCCTGCAGTCGGGATCCAAAGAGCCGCCGACGTCATGGAGGTCAGCTCCTCAAAATAGCAGAGTAATGAAGGCGTTACGGTCCGGTGATACTCTACACTCTGGGAGGAAGTGAAGATTGAAAAATACCGGAGTTGGATTCAAGTTCAAATTCTTTTTGAGCTTCGGGTCGCCCAGAAACAAACCCTGCAAGAAGAGCGGCTGTGCAAAGTGTGCTGGGCGTCTCTCGTGTCGGACGTCACGTCCGTCGGCGGCCTCTGGTTTGACCGCGCAGAGTAACATCTTAACCTTTTTTTAATTTGTTTTCTATTATTTTAGCTTGGTTTTTCTAGATTTTTCTTTAAATGTACCTTCCTTTACACTTTCCTCATCTTGTCCTCATCTCGGGCATCTCCTCTTTCACCTCGCCTCCCGCTGCAGTAGATGTTCTAATCCGACGGCTAACAACAGGCTAACAGAAGGCTAACAGTAGGAGACCAACAGGCTAACAGAAGGCTAACAACAGGCTAACAACAGACTAACAACAAGCTAACAGCAGGCTAACGATAGGCTAACAGCAGGCTAATAATAGGCTAACAATAGGCTAACCAAAACAAAGACTTTGACGGTTGCCCGGTCTCACGTAGCCAACACAACTAGCATTATCAGCTAAGCTATGGCGTAGGCGGCTCTGTCCGGGTCTCCTCTACCCTGCCATCCCACCTGGATCTCCGGTAACCTCCATCCTAAGATGCCGAGCAGACGGATGATAGCGTTCTCCAGGGGACGCCTGCTCCGGCCGGCCCACCGTCTCACAACGCTATGGATCTGGACCTCCCGGAAGAGATTCTGCGCACCACATGCCAGGATTCGCCACGATTCTCCCGCTCAACAAAGACAGAACCAGAAGGGGAAAGAAAAGAGCCGGAGAGGAGAGAGGTAAACACCGAGTGCTCCGCTTGGTCTTATTAGCCGACGGCTTCCCCCGTCCTTCAGCCATTCCAGTCCCAGGGAGGAACCCGACATCTCTCCCCAACGACCTCAACTCCTTCACCTGCTTCGAGAGCGACAACGGATCCCAGATAGAGACCTGAGTCTCCACCCGAACCTGGACTTCCCCGCCCAGGAGGAAGTGGAGAGAGCCCTTGGGGTCTCCATAACACCTGGTCCAGAAGGGATCTGCAGAGATACCTTCAGGCACTGTGCCGAGCAGCCAGAGGGAGTTTTCCGTCTCCTTTCCCAGAACTCCTTGTCCAGAGCACAGAGGTGGAAACACTCAACAGTGATTCCCACCCCAAACAGGAGACCTGGAATGCCCTGGAGGACCTCAGGCCAGTGGCTCTCACCTCACTGGGGATGAAGGCCTTGGAGAGAAATAAAAACTTACATCACCAGTGGAACTGAACCCCTGGCCGATCTCCTCCAAGTGGCCCAGAGGGCTCGCAGAGGGGTTCCTTACCGACCGGAACGTTCCTCACAGCGAGAAGGTTCCTGGTCGGATTCCCACAGGGAGTCTCCGTGTTCTCCACGTGTCTGCAGGTTTTTCTCACGGCCCAAAAACTCGGAGTAGGTCCGTCGGGAGCTTGTAGCCCCGTCACGCCCCTCGACGAATCAGGACTCCCCCTCTACATCTTTATGTTCCGCACCTTGTCGTGCCGGGAACTCCCGCGATTCATGTTGTGGATCTGACGTGACTTTCCATGATGTACGACGACGGCGGGTCCGCCCTGCGCACCCAACCAAAAGCAAATAAATCTGTGGGAAACGTCAGTGTTTTAGAAGTTACCTAGATACCTGGCAGCAGCCCGCGAGGCTGCAGACGGCGGCCGGGGACGGAAAGGTCGCTAATGCCGTGGGATTATCCCGCCAGACGCCGTAACCGGGGAGACGGAAAAGCTGCGGAAAAAGTATCCGTTCAGTTCCTGGAAACAGGATGTGATGAAGGTCGGATGGATTCAAATGCAAGAGTGCGAGGCGACTCCGCGGCTCGCAGAGGTGGAGGAGAAGATTCTTCAACAGCCGATGTTGGTGTTTCTCCAAAGTCAGATGATAAACATCAACGCGCATTGGTTCTTTCTGAATCCTGCGCATAGAGACCTTCAACCAGTCACCCTTTAAATGACACCTCATGTAAACCACCTTCACCCTCTCGTTCACGAGTCACATGGAGACCGAAGACAAAGACGTTTGATTGACAGAACGGTCGGGACGGGAAGTGTTTCAGGGGCGCCGAAAACAAGATCGCCCGTGTGTCGGTGGTCGTCATGGCGACTTGTCTCGGTGGGTTCCTGGACGATGTTCGCCAGTGCCTTCGGTCCAGAAAGAGACGCTGGTGACCGCAAAGGTCAGAAGGCCCGGAGTGTCATTTGAGGTGAAAACTGTTGCCGGATCAGAACGCGGGTCCAGAAAAACATCTCTTTAAAGCGCGGGGTGTTTTCGGTGCTTTCTGGTTTCATGAATCATCTCGTTGCATAAGGAACCCCATCAGGTTCTAATTAAAAGCCACAGGGTCTTATCTTTGAGTCTGTGTGTGTGTGTGTGTGTGTGTGTGTGTGTGTGTGTGTGTTGCCATTGTATGGACGCCTTTTGGAAAAATGACGCCGCTGCTGACGGACCATCATAGCGAGGAGATTATTTACTTTTCAGACCATTTGGTTTCAGCCTAACACACGTAATGAGCTGGAGTTTGGACGGCTTTTTGTTTTGTAGCCGTGTGGCTTTGCAGGACTTTTCCCCGCCGTGAGGTCATGCAGATACTGCTTTGGCTCCACACACACACACACACACACACACACGTGTTATGCAGGGAAGCACATCTTGTTGGACATATCACAAGATAGGTTTTTCTTTTTCCGTCTGGATGCTCCGCTAATGTTGGCGGCGCTGTTGTGCGCTAGTTAGCGCTTCCGCCTCACGTCAAGTTTGCTGGTTCAGGTCCGACGAGGGAGCCTCCCAGTGTGGAGTCTCCATGTTCTCCACGTGTCTGCAGGGGGTTCCTCAGGGTTCCTCAGGGTTCCTCAGGGTTCCTCAGGGTTCTCCAGGCTCCTCCCACAATCCAAACACATGCAGGGGCTTCATTGGAGACCCTGAATTGTGCAGACATGTGAATGAGAGGGTGAATGGTCGCATGTCTCTATATGACATGTGAGTGAATGAGTGGACGGTGACACATCTTTTAGTTGTGAGAATGAGAGGGTGAATAGTTGGATGCCTCTTTATGGTGTGTGACAAACCCTAAACTGTCCGGACATGAACGAGAGGGTGAATGCTTGCATGTCTCTGTTTGATGTGTGAATGAATGAGCGAATGGTTTCATGCCTCCACATGACGTGAGGATGAGCGGATGAATGGTCGGATGTCTCTTTGTGGTTCTGTGATTGAGCAGGTGATCCAGGTGAATTTGTTCATTCATGAATCTGATTTTAGATGAACGAACAACAGTTCAATGAGTACCTATTTTCACACTATGAGTTGCACTTAAAATCCTTACATTTTCTCAAGAATAATATAATCTGGTGCCTCATGTTGTTGTTACCGACCTCCAACCAACTCTATGTGGTCCACTGCGCTCAAACATGGACTTGGTAAAGCGGCCGAGCCGCTGCGCTCCATTGATAGTTCCCACCCGACTCGAGGACGTCGTATTGAAGTGGCTCCTCGGTCGAATATTATGGGTTGCGACGTCAGACCGCGCCAGATAACCGACGATGTCGTGCTGGAATACAACGTTGTTCCAACCTCAGGCCGACTTCAGGTGTCCGCCATCGCTGGCAACCATGAACCAATCAGAGGCCAGCATGTCGTACGCTGACCTCGGACACTTTGAGTACCAGCGATGCGTCCTGAGCTTCCTCACCATGTTGTTGGTTGCGATCATCACCAGGGCACTAAAGCCTTCCTCGCCTCTCTCCATCCTCAGTCTCCCGCTCCCAAGTGTCCTCGCAGCGGCAGGATGTGCTGCTGGAGAACGTCACCCGGATGTCGGAGCGCTCCAAGCTGCTGCAGCAGAAGCTGGGCGACTCGTCCGCCCAGGCCGACCTTCTGGAGAACATCTGGAAGCTGGAGAACCTTTTCCAGAACCACAGCGACTGGCTGCAGAGGCTGGAGATCTTCATCAAGGTAGGACGGCTCCTCGTCGGCGGGCTGTCGGCGGCACGTTGGTATTTTATCGGTTAAATGTGTATCGAAGTTACGGGAGAACACAACGTTCGCCATCACGGGAAACAGTAACACCCTCATTCAGGGGCTGAGGTTAAAAAAAACTCACTTTGATATTTATCAAAATGTATGGAAGAAGTTATAAAGTAAAATTTGATTTAATTAAATTAAACTTAGTTCAATATTTTTTTTTCGTTTCAATTGAAAATTTTCAATTGAAACGAAAAAAAATTATTGTGAAATATGTTCATTTTGTATCCCGTTATGTCCCATAATGTTTGCCTTAATGGGACACAATATCACCATAATTCAGGGGCTGTGGTTAAAAAATAAAACCACTTTGATATTTCTCAAAATGTATTGAATTAAATTATTTTTTCATTTTAAATTTTGATTGTGAAATATATTGTTCATATCGTGATATAGAATTTTACGTGAATTTCTAAACAAAAGCAACTTCACCGGCCCCTGTGGTTTCCGTATTTGATCCAATCGAAGTTGAATATTTCCAATCGAATCGCCGGCGTTCCCGCCCGAAGCGCAGCGGTCGCTGCTCCGCCTGGCGGCCAGAAGCTCCCTGGTTGTGTTCCTCTAACGCTCCAAAAACCTGCAGGAGGTTCCTTGGGTTGCGCTGAAGCCGCGTTGCTCCGCAGGGCCTGGAGTTGGAGCTGAGGACGGTCCAGTCCCACTCCCTGCAGTCGGAGGGCTACCTGGTGCAGCTGGACGACCGGCTGTCCTCCCTGAGCAGCTCCGCGGGCAGGAACCTGACGGGCCTGAGCGCGGAGGTGGCCCGGGCCTCCACCTGGCTGCACGACCAGCGCCTCCTGCTCAGGTACGCTTCATCTGACCGACGCAAACAAACACCAACTCTGTTATACATTGAAATAAAGGTTCCGGATTTGGTTTCTTATAATAACAATTTTTGAAGGCGTTGGACCGTGTTCCGCCGGCAACCCTGTTTGTAGGGTGCTCTGGGAGTTTGGGTACCGAACCCTGTCATATGAGCCGCTCGGTCCCTGTATGATCGTGTCGGAGTTTGGTCCGCATTCCCGGTTGTAAGTCGGACCTGCTCCCGGCGAGTTGGATAGAACCTCCAGCCGCAGCCACGGCTTGAAGGGGATCCGGTTTGGTGGCCGCAGGATGGAGTCCCTGCTTTGTGCAGAAGATGTGCTTCTGTTGGCGTCATCGGGCCGGGATCTCCAGCTCTCTCTGGAAGGGTTCGCAGCCGAGTGTGAAGAGGCCGGGCTGAGCATCGGCACCTCCGAATCTGATGTCCGAGTGGAAACGGGTGGAAAGCCCGCTCCGGGTCGGGGAAGAGGTCCTGCCCCAAGTGGAGGAGTTCAAGTATCTCCGGGTCTTGTTCACGAGCAGGAGATGGACAGGCGCATCCGTGCAGCGTCTGCAGCGATGTGGACTCTGCACCGGTGTGTTGTGGTGAAGAAGGAGCTGAGCCAGGAGGCCAAGCTCTCAATTTACGGGTGGATCTACGTTCCCACCCTCAGCTGTGGTCACCAGCTAATTGACGAGGCGGCTCGGGCATCTGGTCAGGACGCCTCCTGGACTGGGAGGTGTTCCAGGCATGTCCATCAGGGAGGAGACCGCAGGGAAGACCCAGGACACGCCGGAGAGACCAGGTCTCCAGGCTGGCCTGGGAAGACCTCGGGTCCCTCAGAGGAGCCGGACCATGAGGCTCCGGCCGCTGCAGCCGCCGCCAAACTCCAGGTCGATGGATGGATGGAACATTTCTGATGTTTAATTCGATATGCAGATGCTCATCTTCTGTTTCGATGTTCATGTTCTGGATTTTCTTGCAACTTTCATCCGATCGAAGTGTCCAAAATGTGCAATTTATGAAATACCATCGATGACTCGGTGAATCGATCGGGTGCCGATTCCCGTCGGAGGTTAAAGACCGATGCGTGATGGTTTCCAGGGAAACGTCGGGGCAGGTGAGCAGCCTGAGAGAGAAGCTGGACGAGGTCAACTGGATGGTGGGAGCTGTCAATCATACCTTCAGCAATGACATCAACGTCCACCACCTGAAGATACAGGACCTGCAGGTCGGGGCTTCCCGCCGTCCAGGTGAACGTGCGAGCGCGGTGCGACGGCGTTACCCGAACCTGTTTGTTTGGTTTTTTTTGCACGGGAGTAGATCCAGATCAGCAACATCACGGAGGACACCTCCAGCCTGTGGGTGACCCACGTCCACACCGAGGCCCAGCTGAGGAACGAGATGGAAATCCTCAACACCATCACGGAGGACCTGCGGCTGAAGGACTGGGAGCACTCCCTGGCCCTCAAGAACCTCACCATATTCGAAGGTCAGACCGTCGTCCGGTTTGTCCCTTCGTCTTTTCTTCTTCGAAACCCGGACCGACCCTTTGGGAAACACGAGCGCTCCTCACACTTTACGCCGCCGTTGTACAGAGAGGGTTCTTCTGTGGAGATAGGGTGAGAAGGTTGGCCTCCGCGAAGAGGCCAGAGGAGCCGGACGAGGTCTTCCACCGCGGCCCTCCAGGAGGAGCGGACCCAGAACGCTCTGGAGGGTTTACGTCCATCTTCTGGCTCGAGATCATCTCAGGAGCTGCACCGAGTGGCCTTGGAGACGACAGATGAATTAAAACAGGAGATGAAGATGTAGTCAGGGGGCAGATCAAACACCAGAGGGTTTCAGAGGGAGCGCATTTTGGAAGTTCAGAGGTGGACTCGAAAAAGCACTTGAAGAACAGGAACCACCAAAACACCGGTGGACGCCAAGAGATGTTTGCAGAGTGACTGCATGTAAATGACCCCGGCGTAAAAAACACGACTTTACTTTACGATCCCCGGGGTATCCGGCGAATTCCAGATCTGTTAAGACCTGATTATCCCCGCGGCGCGGCGCTGCATGGCGCTCGCTGCACGGCGCTCGCTGCATGGCGCGGCGCGGCGCTCGCTGCCAGGGCGTGCAACGACTTATCTGGCTTGTTAAAAATCAAGAGCAGGAATGCCATGATGTCATGCTGGCAGGGGGCGGCGGGCTGATGGATGGCGATCTAAATCAAACGGGACCCCTGATCTGGTGTCTGCTCCACATGTGGGTGGGAGGCCGTTTTTTATTTTCCCTTCCCGAACCTGGAAACAATTGCGGGTTAAATATAGCCGCCGCATCCAGAATGCAAAGTCGCTCGTTAGCTCCCTCGCCCTTGTTTGTTAGCTGGCAGTCACCGTTAGCCAAGACGACGCTGACGCACGTGTTACTCGTTGCGTTAATGAACGGCGAATAAATCGGGGGAAGCGACGTAGAGGTCCGAGAGCGTCCGAGTTCTCCTGATGAGCGGAGCTGCGGAGGGCGAGCGGCGCGACGGCGCTTTCATGACCGTCGGTGCGGCGCGGACGTGCACGGGTGAGGTCATTATCAGTTGTTTTTCATCAGTGACCAAAACATCTGGCTTGGATTAGCGAGCACTTTGGATTTTTTTTTTTTTAGGTCTTCCGTGGTGTTTTCATCCAGCGGCTCCATGAAAATCATCTCAGACCTCGGTGGTTTGAACAGACATGCAGGTTTTTAGCTGCTAGCCTGAAGATGTCCTCCTCTTCAGCCAATCATCTGACTCCATCTTGCACACAAACTTACTCGATATCTGGGAACGTTTCAGTATTTATGAAGGTCTCTGGCGTCGTCAAATGCACGAGACCCTTAATATTTGTAAAACTCGCCATGCAAGAGGTTTGATGAGGATCATCTGATGGCACGCAGCGCTAATGTTAGCCTCAGTTAGCACTGAAGGGAACTAGAGAGCCAGCCTGACAGAAGAAGGCCTTCAAGCTCAGGACTGAAGGCCTTCTAGCGCCGCCCCGTCAGGATCCGTCGGTCTGAACGCAGATGCAGCAGATCCGGTGGAACGGCGAGGGCGGGGAAGACGCACAAATATACACAATGTCATCTGCAAACATCCGACTCCTTCAAGAGATAAAGGAGACAAATTCATCCAATGAACAAAAGTCTGTGAGGTCGTTCCTTTCCTGCTGTCAGATGTTGACAGAAGAATTGTTCTGCCCCGGTTTCGGCCGAACCCAAGAATATTTTTCTCCGTTGTTCTTTTTTTCTTTTGGCTCCGGTAGTTTTAAATTGGGGTTGTTATGAAAAGCCCTTGGAGAACCTCGGGGTCTGGCAATAAAACCGAAACAAAAGGCGCAAAATTGAGTTTAGGAACTGAGTTCCAACTGTTACCCACCAAGCCTCTCAGTTTTCTGCACTCCAAATATTCTGTTTTTTTTTGTAGTCGTCAAACAAAACATTATTTCTGTTGTCGTTTCGAACAAACAGCCACGGTTGCCGACGTTCACGTCCAGCTTTTAAGGCCTTTAAGGCTGAAATTCTGGGTGATTTGTTGAAGAAGGTGGTTCAGCTGCCGACCCCGTGCTTGTGCTGAGTTCTCGTGCTGAGTCGGCCGTATGTATGTCACGCTTCCTCAGTGGAGTCGGGGATTGGAAATCTGCAGAGCCGAGCTTCGACGCTCGCTCTGCTTCCGCGCCAGATCACGACGGACGGGTCACTGCTGTCTCGGCGCGATCGGGAAACTGGAAAAACCTCGGTATGACGTGGAGAGAGTTAAGAAACGGGTCTGCGGGGGTTCTCAGTCTCCAGGTCGTGGTGAATTCTTGTCCAGATCTTCTTCTTGTGGCAACTGGACTTGAGTTTCTTCACTTGAAGACACCTTTTATGGTGACTTGTAAATGGAGAAGGGCGTAAGCGAGGCCCAAGGGCTTCTTATGCTAACGGGGGTTGTTGGTTGGGATTTGTCTGGATCGGAATGGGAAAGGGAAAAGCTCAGCAACCTGTTGGACTGAAGCTCAGGTGGAAGTTACCTGGGGCTACTTCTGGGTGCAGAAGGTCCCGGTCCGTGATTTCAGACCAGATTTCGCCAAGAATTAACAAACGGGAAAAAACAGACCGGAAGTCGTCCGTCGCACACCATCGAGGCCGCCGACCGGAAAAGCGGTTCGAAAGGCTTCGTGTCTTTATTTCCACGGCGTCCCGGCTGTCAAAGCCGCCATCTTTGCCTCGGTGACTGTCTGCACGGCGGGCGGAGTTGAGACGACCAGTTCCTGCCTGAAGGTGTCACCGGCAATCTGGTGGTCACCGGGCCAGATCTCCGGCACGGCGTTTCATCCCGACCTGCGGCGTCTCAACATCACCGGGATGATTTTCATCATCTGACCTTGATTTGTTTGTTGCTGCAAAGAAGAAGCTCCTAAACTGCAGTAATGCTCCTTTTTACCCGTCAAAGATGGAGGTTATTTCTGTCGTCTCCTGCTTTGCGGAGCTGCTTCAGCGTCCAGGATCAGATGATCCAAGATCTTGAATTGACTGGAATATTTGACCCGGTGCTGTGACTTATATAACTCTCTGGAAATACCGTAGTCCACGGCGTAGACCAGGCTGATGCATCCAGCGGAAACCATCTTGCATCTCCGGAGACTTTGATTCATTTCTGGAACATTTCTGGACGCACGACAAAGTCTCTAGAGATGCTTGTTGGTTTCCATCGGATGCATCGGCGCGTCTACGATACTTCCAGTGTTTCACTGTGAGCAACAGCTAGATCGATGCAGACAGCGGTCCAGTCCCAGCAACGACAGCAGATCTTTGCTTTTATTTTTTCATTCATTCATTCATTCATTCATTCATTCATTGTCTGTGAATCTGGAATCCGGAAACGTCCAACCGTATACCTTCCCTTCACACTCCACACAGGCCTACAACTATCCAGACCTCTGGAGCGTCAAAGAACCTCCTGCATGTTTCTGGACTGCAGGAGGAACCTGCAGAACCTGGAGGAAACATGGAGACTCCACAAAGAGAGGCCTCCCTGTGGAAATTCAACACAGGGACCTTCTTGTGAAGTGGAAGCGCTAACCGCCGCGCCGGCGTGCCTGCCTTGTTTTGTGACGCTTGCTTTTAACTCGCAGGGCCTCTGGACCTTATTTGGATCCAGAAAACAGGCCCGTCGGTCTGTGAGGTCTCGAGTTTTCCAGCGAGTTCCCACATTCAAGTTCAACAAAAACAAAAACCCCCATGTTTATTGCTAAGCTCGCAAACCTGTGAGTCTAGCATTATGACATGTGGGGCAAAACATGTATCTCTGCAGCCGCGGTGTTCCTTTCCACTCCGTTTGTTTCACGTCTCAGTTTTCCCGTCCAGGATGACAAAACCAACTTTTGTCATCCGTGAAACACGGCGCCCTTCCCTGGGAAATCTATCCGCGAGGCAACTTGATGTCATTTGGTCGGGCACGGCGGAGCTCCGTGGAAGCCTAATAAGCCTTCAAATTAGCAGATGTGTTACTAAAATTGGGTTTTCTGGATTGTATTAAACCCCACACACACACACACACACACACACACTCACACACACGCTCACACTGGCCACTCATGGAAGGCATTTTCTGTCAAAGTCCCAGCTCGCGTTTGCCGTTTTTGAGTGGCGTGTTTTACTTGTTACGTGCGTCACTGCACATGTGTGCACAGCGAAGGGCCAAACACAACAATGTAAGCGCACACCGCCGTTTCCAGCTTTGTTGTCGGTCAGTGATAGAAATCTAAGGAAATATGGTTGTCCCATTACCACGGGTGATTAAAATAAACGGCCGCTTGTAACGGAATCGCTCGGTGTTGGAAAGAAAAGCCCTGCGGTGAAAGCAGAGCCTCTCTATCGGGACAAATCCCTTCTCAGCAGCAGCGCCCCGTCCTCTTGGATTAGAAGCACTTCATAACCCGGGCGCTGCCCGCCTGGTCTTTGTTAGGATGCAGCGTATCTTCAGGCCCGCCGGATCATATCAGCACAACATGTCACATCACACATTTGTCTTCTCTGCTGGCCCTGCAGGCCTCCGGGCGCTCTTTCACCGCGAGCGCCTGACATACCGAGGCGCTTCGAGTTCGGATTGTATTCGGCGGATGCGGGGCTGATCCCGGAGGAGCCGCCGCCGTTGTTGTGTCAGCTGAGGGGAGTAGCGGGTCTCTGGAAGCCGGGAGAATCATAAAAATGCAAGAAAACTGGGCCATCGTTCTCCGAGCACCGGAGCCTGCAAACATCCTGGATCGAACCCAAAGGACTCAAAGAACCGAACACGTTGGCGGTTCAGATAAGAACAAAGTCGTGAAGCGTCAGGCACCCGAAGTGTAAGATACCTTCTTCTGTTGGACGCCATCGGAAATCCTGTTCTGTGACGCCTCATCGGTGCACGGCTGCCTGAACGGCCATCGAGTGATTTAATGTTGCGCTTAATCTCAAATGAAAGACGGCCATTTGACCGAACGACTCGAATGATGATAATTAAACGGATCGTTAAACCTTCGTGGCTCTGGAGCGGCCGCTTCTCTCGGGGCGAATCACGGGTCCGAGGGGAAAATCACTTTCCAGACCGGTAACTTTGCCGCACTTTAAATTCCATTATTTAGCGTGTTGGAAAATGTCCATCGTCCTCTCAGTGCTTCTTCTGCATCCAGGTTTCTTGCACTTCTTGGGGAGCTACAGGACACCGCTTGCCGGTCGTAGCTTTACGACACGTAAACACGGATATGGACGCGTTGAGACGGCGAGAATGTTCTTGAACCTCCGCTTCCGACGCATTCTGTGCAGGTTCCCCTGTTTTTTCCATGAAGTGTCCTGCAGGGATACAAATCATCTGGCGGTTCACATCAGACGACCCCGCGGGGTCGCCTCTCTTTGGACTCGTACGCCGAACGTCTCCTCGGCCGCCGCCGTCCTCGCCGCAATGTTTTCCCGAGACGGCCGGCGGTGTTGACGGACCGTCCCCGTCGGAGGGATGAGTTCTTGTCGAGCATGTTCGCACCTAGCGTCCCTGAGACGCCGGGCAGGTTAACTCCCCGCCAGGCCTTCTAGGAATAACCCGGGTATGTTTATGGCGAGCCCCGAAACAGCCGGGGCTCCGGAGCAAAACACCAAAGCGTGCGGCGTCAGAGCGAGGGATGGGACGCCCCGCCTCCCTCCGTGCTTTGGCCGGCCGACAGCGGCGCCACCCGCCGTCACCGGTTAGTTGGGTGCGGTTGTGAGTCAGCAAACGTCCGGATCCATGTTTCAAAGGCCGGTTCTGACACCTCTCTGCGTCCCAGACGTGAGATATTTAGAACATTAGCGCTCTGAAGTATCCAGCCCGCTGGTCATGTGCTGGACAATAACAAACCAGTATTCCCACAAGCCGCTTTGCGGTCCGGCTATGTTAAACATGTGGTTCCCATCGCGGTGGGACCCCCCCGCTCCGCCGCCTCCGCCGCCCTCCCCTTTTCCTTCGCGCTCACTATTCTCTCCCCGCCGCCTCTCTCACCGGCGTAATCCAAGTACAACAAACTTTGGGATTCAGACTTTTCACCAGTCGCCGAGGTTTTGGCCTTGGTTTTTGGCTGGCACGCCGTCCAAATGTGCGCGTCCGCTGTGATGAATATTGCGATTCCTAGAATTCCACGTCATTCATAAAATCATTATCTGCAGGAAAATAAAGTCACACATGGAGCTGTCCAAGAAAAAACAGTAAGAGCGAGTCCAGAGGGCAATGTTTGGGTGTTTTCGCACATAGAAATGAGGTGGAAGAGTCCCGTCCCCCCTTCGGTTCCTGTTGTTTTGGAAAATACAAGAAGCCGGTCCCTTCTTCTGCACCGCTGGGTTTGGCTAACGGCTCCCTCGCTGCAAATACACTCATTTCTGTGACACGACGGCTGCGTCCAAATCCTCTCTTAACATGTGGTCACAAGAGGAGCTCCGACGCCGACGCCGTGATAATTGCCCTGCGGGAGACTGTTCTTGTACCCCCGCCGGAATTTGGACCACCTCTTTATCAAGGGTCCACTTTTTCACGATGCGCACTGCGGTATAATTACCGTGTTCCACAAACCGGCCACGCCAAGGAAAAGATGGCTCCGGGCTTCCAAACAAGGACGGCTGAGAAGCAACCCGGAAAAACCCGTGACTTGCCACGACGCCGGAAACACGCTTAATGATAATGTGCGATATTTAACACGCCGCTTCTAGGACGTCCGCGTTTCTTCTCGGCTGAACTTCTCGGCGGACGTACAGGAAGGCCTCATTATTTCCCTCCCGGCGAAACTGTGGAGGGGCCGGTGTTTGGAAATGTACGGAGTCAAGAATCTGTCCAGGCGTGTCTCGCTGCTCCCAATCACCTCACATTACTAATATATAGGAGTTTCCTCCTGCAGTAGAGGTTTTCAATCCAGCCTAATGCATATTTGGGGAATTCATACAACATTAGCAATAAAATGGCGGCTCCGATGGGTATAAAACGGTGATTAAATGCCATAAAGCAAAGTTTTATTTAGTTTATTCGTCATGAGACCAGATGCATAAAACATGTAGTCTCACATATGGGGAAGAGATGCATTATATCATATTTAGCTAAAGCTAATTTCCATCCGTTAGTCCCTGGGTGTGGAGAGGCCGTGCAGTAAAACAAGTACAATTATAGAATAAAATATCTTCCAAAGCCAATGAAGTGCAAAACCGAAGCACAAATTGTTGAGCCAGTGAGTGAATGGATGTAACTCGGCAACATTTGCAAACCGGGGTCCCCTGTCCGCTCGGGGCGTGGACACCCCTCCGTCCTCCATCAGTACGGTTTTCCTGTCACACACTTAAAACCGGAAGTCGGAAGGAAATCTTAGGAGTCGTAGTGGAGTCTTACTGGAGTTGCGATGCGCTTCCGTCATCTCGGCCGTGAAGTGTAAGGAGACGTGCTAGAAGTGGAGAAAGAAACCAAATCTTCTTATCTTGGAAACTGGACTTGAAGTTCTTCACTCAAAGATGTTTCAGTGTTCATTCCAGAGGCTTCTTCACTTCCAGTGAGTTTCCAAATACACCTGCCAGGGTTGTGAGCGGATACAGGTTGTGGTGGTTTGTTGTGTAAATGTAAGACTTGAAGCTAGTCTTACTAGTCTTACTAGAAGCGAGGTCTAAGGGGTAGAAGCTAGGTCTAAGGGGTCAGAAACTACGTCTAAGGGGTCAGAAGTTCAGTCTAAGGGGGTTGTTATGCATGGAGGAGTTGTTCATTGGGGACAAAAGAGCAACTTTTGTGGGATGACCTGGACTGGGATGTCAGAAGGTGAGGCTAACCAAAGGATTGGAACCTGTTGGATCTCATGGACTGAGGCTCATGTTGATGTTGCTTCTGGCAGTGGATCTTTCCTGGTTGTTTGGAGGGTGCAGAAGGTTCTAGTCCTTGTTTCTGCTTTGAGTTAAGAGTCAAAGAAGCCCTCCATGTCAAAACAGAAAAGCTATCTCTGCACACTGGAGGGGCCTCAGACACGACCCTCCACAGACCTACAACCCATAACAACCTCCTTACACCGAGCTTCTGCAGATCAACTCCTCTATTTACACAACAAGCACCATAACCTAGACCCGCCCAAAACCCTGGCAGTTATATTTGGAAACTCCCCACAGGTCATTAGCAGTGAAGAAGCCTCTCGGATGAGGGCTGAAACGTCTTCAAGTGAAGAAACTCAACTCCGCTCGCTAAGACAAGAAGATTTGGACGAGAATTCACCGTGACCTGGATGACTGAGAACCTCCACAGACATGAAACCAAGAGTCTTTGTCTATAGGAGACCTGGCATTGGCGTCCGGACTCCAGATCTGTTGTTTTGAGGTTGCAGATGTTCTGCGAGCAGCTGGCGCGGAGCAGTCTGCTGAAGGGAGCTGAAATCGGGTGATGTTGCACCACGAGCGGGCGGTGTCACATGGTCCAGGAGCTGGTACCTCAGGGGGTCGGTGGCTCGGCGCCCTGCGTGCAGAGAGGATCTGCTCCGGACGGGAACAAAACACAACCGTTTTTAGAGAAGCTGTTTTTATTCTCCGCACTGAGTTTGCGCTTCCGAATGTGTCAGCGGTACTTTTGGGAGCTCTAAAAAAAAACTAGTGCATGATGTCACCGCCTCGTCTCGCGCTCGGCTCATTCTCGCTCGCATAATACGTTATCATGGACGCATTTCTTTCCGTTTCTTCTTTCCGCAGGGCCTCCGGGACCCAAAGGAGAAAAGGGCGATACTGGTCAGCTGGGCCCCCCCGGGGCCCCGGGGATAACGGGCTTAAGAGGTGAGAACGTCTTCCGAGCAATCCACTCCTGACTGAAAGTGATTTCAGGTGGCCGGGCGTCATCGGACCCTGTCGCCGAGGTGACCCGACAAAGCGACGTGACCTCGGGGATCAGCCGGATCGGAGGATCGCTCGATCGCTCGATCCCGAGTAACCGCATCTCGCGCGTCACGAACAACCAACTCGCTCGCGAGGTTCTTGAAGGCGGCGACCGACGGCCGGCGCTCGTCCCTTTACATGCATTTATTTGCTTCCTGTCGTGCATTCCAGGTTTGAGCCGCCAACATCAAATTGCACGATCCCAAGTTAGCCTGAGAGTCCCAGCGCCTCGGAAACACCCACCCTGTAATCTTGTGGGCGAGGAAGGAAGTCGTCCCCCCGGCTCAGATCCGAGCATCGGACTCTGGATGCGATGCGCGGGAAGCTTATCGGCGCGACAAATCCCAGACGGTTCTTTTCGCGAGGCTTTTACAAATGACCGACGTAAACAGAAAATCCAGGATTGCGAGCGAAGCGGAGCGCATGTGGCTGCGTTAGCGATATCACAAGATTTAAAGCATCGCATGAATCTGTCTGAGAAAACAGCGCGCCGGACACGGGGTGCAGATTTATCTTCAGACAGGGTGTGGACTCAACCGCCGGGACCGGTCATCTGTCTTTGTCATAGATAGCTCCACCGAAACCCCAAAATATGAAAGCCCGTCCTGGCAGAATGGGCGCTCCGCAGCGGTACGAGGACTGTATTTTATATTTAGGACGCAAACAACAACAGTATGAAACCAGATGTTCGGAGACCCCCTCCAGCTTGGTACCTCCTGGATCATCATATCTCACGCGCTCCTCCCGTCCTCATCCATCCTACATTCCCTGGCCCGTGAACCGCTGCTCTGCTCTGGCGTGACATTTCTAAGAAGTATTATCATGCGTCTGACAGGGAGCCCCCCCCCCCCACCTCTGTAGTTCTAGGAAATCACTCAGCAACACCAAAAAAAAAAAAAGAAACACATTTCCAACTGTAGGAAAGGAAGAAAAGCGAGTGCTCGGTCGAAAAACACGGCGATCTGAACAGAAATCGAACACCTTCGCGTCGTTTCCGAGATGAGGTTTCAGCGACGAGAGCGAGCTCGGCGCCTCGGGGGCCCCGACCTTCAGGGGCCCCCGACTCCAGAACCGTGGCTTCGGACAGCCTTTGGCACGATTGCAAACACAAGACATCGTGCATCTGACCTCCAAATACATCAGCGTCGGAGTTATTAATATTCTACTTGTTCTCATTCAAGCCTCCGTGGTTTGGGTTGGGTGTTAGGTTTAGGTTTAGGGTAAGGATTAGGATTAAGATTAGGGTTAGGGTTAAAATAGGGTTAGGATTAGGTTTAGGGTTAAGATAGGGTTAGGATTAGGTTTAGAGCTAATATAGGGTTAGGGTGAGGTGCGTGGATGAAAGGTGAATACTTAACGTATGTCTCTTCATGATCCTGGCGACTGAACCAAGATGAGCCCCACCTCACGCTTAATGATTGAATGAGTAAATGAAATAGGATTTAAGGTGAGCATTGAGATACTCAGTGATTTCAATCAGCGAAAGAGGGTCTTTTCATACATGGTAAGATTGTTGTGTGAAGGTGCATCTGTGGCCCAGTTGCCGGCTGAACTCTTGCGAAGTTAGGCAACTTCCTTTGGCAGAGGAATCAAACCCCTGCTCGCTCCCGATGTTCTGGTTAGCGGCTAGCATAGCAGCAGCCTCCGGTGCGAAGCGTTCCGATGAAAGGCCCGTAAAAAGTAAAAAGACCAGCGTTTAGCAGCTGTTGTGATGCTGCTCACATCTGGCCGTGACCTCCGGACGCTTTTATCCAAAGCCACTTACAATAGAGGACAGAAGGACTGCAAATAACACTTGCAAATACAAGATGCACAGGAAATATACAGAACAGTGAGCTGGGGTTAGTGAGGTTTTTTTTGACAAAGACATACACAAACACACACACACACACACACACACACACACACACTGCATAGCCTAACTTGCTGCCTAACCTGATCTGGGGCATCAGCGCAGTAAAAAGTCCTGAAAGGGAACCGTTTTTACCTGTTTCTTGAAGGTTGAGAGAGATGATGCTGGTCTTGTTGCTTCCGGAAGTTTGTTCCACCACTGAGGTAGTAGAACTGAGAACAGTTTTGCCTGAGATCGCTTAGAGCTTCTCAAACAGTGGGGCGCTGGTGACCCCGGGAACATGCTTATGGTGTAGCGTTAGCTCCATGGTGGAGGGTCCGTGTGCACACAAAGCGCACAGCAGGAGGCAGCAGGTACACTGAAGAAACCCTCAAGAGACTTTTAACAGGGACGATAAGAGAGGCGGTGAGAGACAAATATTGAACTAGCATCCTGTTTTGTGAAGATACTCCAGTAAAGCAGGAGCACTGTTGTGTTCATAGATGTTAATAAAGTATATGTTATTATAAGTATATGCTCTATACTTCTTTCTTTTTCTTTTCTTTAATGTTAATAAGGATACAATGTTGTGTAAAACAATTTTATAGACAAATGATAATACTTATAGTTAGGTTAGAGGGGGGGGCTAATGTTTTCTTCTCTCTCGGGGGCGAAACAGACAATAAGTGAGAAGCACCGCTTTGAGTCGGACAGTAAAGCAGCCACTTGAAGATACCGCTGATAAGACGGCGTCTTTGCCGGGAATGAAGTGTCTGCCGTCGGCAGATGCTCCTGGGCTGGCAGGAGGAGGAAGAGCCAAACATGGGAGACGCCGACGTTTCTTCCGTCGGGTCCGAAGTCTCGCTATTGAACTCAGGAGTTGTTTCAGCAAGTGTTTAACGTGGCCGCTCGGAGCCGCTCGGGTCGGATCAAACGCTGCCTTCGGTGTCCAAAAGTCAGGATTCTCAAACCGAGCAATGATCGAATCAACTCCTTTTTGTAAACATTCCTGATCGTTTTCCTTTTTCATTTATAACCTAAACGGTGATGAAATGTTGAGCTTCAGAAAAAAGAAAAACCTGGCAAAATAAATGAATGACTCGTCTGTTATTAAGTCTGTCTGTGTTTGTGTGTCTAAGGGTTTACAGGAGAAAAGGGGCTGCAGGGCCCTCGCGGGATGAAGGGGTCGGTCGGGGTCGACGGCGGTCGGGGCGAGAAGGGAGAGGTGGGACGCGCCGGGCCGAAAGGTAAGGCCGTAACTCATCTCGGCATTTCGAAATAGCCTCTTGTCACCGGCCGGGTTTGTTTGCGGCGACGGCTACATTCCTGCGTTCGGCGAGTCCGACCGAACCCCCTTTCCTGTGGGGAAGCCCCTCCCGCCCCGGGCTTGTTGAGCTCCCCTTCTTCGCAAACATCACGAGCGTCTCCGGCCTCGCGGGGCGCCGACGCCCGAGTCCCAAACTGCAGCTCATTATCAGAGCCGCTCGGCTCCAACGCGTCCAGCTTCCCCTGGAATTGGCCTCCTGGCCGTGAACACCCAGGGCCTCCAACACCCAGGGCCTCCCTGCTGCAGGGCCTCCCTGCAGGGCCTCCAACACCCAGGGCCTCCCTGCAGGGCCTCCCTGCGCCGCATGTGGACCAACACTCCACATCGGTAATCCGGTCCTTGAAAACAAACCTCACCGAGACCCTTGTCTGAACGCCAGCGTGGATCCTACGTGCACGTGTTCTTTTAAAACACGCGCACCAATGCGGCGGAAGATGCGCTAACAGTTGTGGACTCCGGCAGAGGATGATGACAAAACCAAAGGAAGTTCATTTCATTTTCAGAATCCCTGCATCCAGTTTACTTCTCTCTCCGTGATCGTCCTTCTCAAACCTCCAATAATCCACGGCGGCGCCCGTTCGCCGTCCCGTCATTGACAGCTCAGAGTACGAGATCAGCGCAGTCCGTTGGGTTTTGCATCTTTACGATTCCCGGAGTGACTGGGGAACCAATCCGGCGTGAAGCGCTTTGGAACCGCAAGTTGCGAAAGCGGAGACCGTTTATCATATCGACACCTGAAAATAATTGTGACAAAAATGATTTATTTTTCCCCTCAATCGACTCCTTGACACACCAAGAGGCCTCCGAGGAAAAGAAAATGTATTTCAGCTCGACGTTTCCAGCCACGATCCTCTTCAGATGCTTCACAAAGAGGTTTAAGCGACACGTTACTGTGGCGCCATTTTTTAAGGAATTATCACGCGATTCACTTTTTTTTTCACCACAAAAGATGCCTCTTATTAAATATGTATTTTCATTTTAACATTCAACTTTTTTCCTACATTTTTTCGGACTGATTTTGCTTCGAACTGTATTTCTATGCTGCTGCCGCAGGGATTCTCTGAGTGCTTTCTTGCCAGGGCTCGGGGTTCGCTGGGTCGAAGTTCCCATGAGTCGGATCTATTTCTGACAAACCTGGAGTCCAATAAGAATCAGCATGAAACAACTGACAGCGCTGGGATTCCCTGTCAGTGATGGTTCCTAGAGAGCAGAATATCAGGAAAAGACGTCTCTAAACTGCCCTCGACAGCACGGATTTATATCCATAATCCCATAATAAGCGCTGAAGCGTAGCCGCAGGCTTCCTCTCTGCGGCTCAATGCAAACATCTCGCCCGCCTGAGGTTCCACGGTGGAGATCCTGCAGCAGAAAGGACGGTTGTTCACCTCGTTTGGAAACGCGAGGCTTCTCGTGGGCCGATGAGATGAAACCCTGACCGGACGCTGCATCCTGGATGCGGGACTCGCGGTGGAGGTTCTGGGCGGTCCGGCGGGTCGGCTCGGTTTGCAGATGGAGACGGAACCTTCGGAGGAAGCTCGCATGTCCTGGACTTTCACCGCTAGGCTACGGCCGACATTTTAAAAGGGGAGATTAACGGAGTCCCTATTCCATATTTGGACTTTTCTGCTTCCAACAAACGCCTTCGAGTCAAATGTTTTACAAGCGCACGAGTGGACCGATCGAGCGATCCGGACCGGAACCGATGAGCGAGCCGGAGGTCGGCCCTTCGATGCCTTCGATGCCTTTCTAGTCTTTCTAGTCTTTCTAGTCTTCCTAGTCTTTCTAGTCTTTCTAGTCTTTCTCGTCTTTCTAGTCGTTCCTCTTCCCTTCTTTTGAGCTCATATGGAAAAATCATGACAGCTGTGATAAGAGGCTGCCATCTTTCTTGTGTCAGCATGACATTATATCCTAACACAGCGTGTGTGTGTGTGTGTGTGTGTGTGTGTGTGTGAGCTAAAGCACTGCTGGCAATCTCAGCTGGCTGAGATGTTTGGTGTTGGAGTCCCAGGGTTTGTAGTCCCGTTCCTGAGTGATGATGCAGTCCTGGTGGTCGAAGTTCACCCGGCAAAATGAAAACGCCGTCCTAACCGGGTCGACCCGGATGCTGCCAGACGGCCTGGCGGAACTTTCCGGTACATGAAACTCTCCTAGGGGTTCACAGAAAAGCCACGCCGACGCTTTTTCAAGGGAATTTCCCCGACGCAGATCAGCAAGGTTTATCTGATCTTTATCTGATCTTTATCTGATCTTCCGGGCATCTTCTGCGGTCGCGATCGCTTTTCAGATAAAACGATGTGAAAAACGCGAGCGCGTCTTTGGCGCTGGTCTAAGGCGACCCAACTGTTCCGGCCCGAGACGACGTCGTTTACAAGATCTTCACGGCGGCAGTGTCTCCCTGGTTTGATTTTCACAAGAACCCATCCATGTGTGAGCCATAGACATGGAAGACACAATAAATAACTGGGAGAACAAAGTTTTGACCTGCAGCGACCGCCAGAACAAAAACAAAGATCTCTGTGGGACCTCATGGTTCTGCCCAGATGTCACCGACCGAAGGGAATGTGACAGAAAACGACGACGGCGCAGACTTTGGTTTCACGACGTGAACGTGGAGCCGCGGTGGCGAGGAAGACGGCGCCGGGATCCACTTCCCGCCACCGCCCTTCCTCATCTTCATCTCCAGGTCTTTTGGACTTTGGGAAGGTGTCATGAAAAGACGCCGTCCTCCGCGCACAACATTCAGGACCTCTTTCAAAGAATAACCGTCCGTCTGCGTGCCTTTAAACGCCTCACCAGACGTGTCCTATAGATCAGGTACCACCCGTGGATCATCTGGTTCCGGCCCATAAAGAAAAATCTATCTTGTCACAAATGATAGTTTTTTTTCAACCTTCTGCATCTTGTTTCGAAAAACGCGCTGAACTCTGTCTCGCCATTTCACTCATCAGCTACCACGAGCTGGGCTTGGAAAGAAAATAGGCAAGAACAAAACTGGAAAGCTTTTATGGGGAGAAAAGGAGCGAGCAATGAGACGGCAGAAGCGTCGCAAAAAGAAAGCTGCATTTAAGAGCCTGTATCAAGATTCCTGTCTAAGTCACAGGTTCATGGAAGCAGGTGAGCCGGAGCTCCAAGCTCGACATGCACGATTTGTGGTGAACAGCAAGATAATGAAACGATGAAACCCTCAAAACACTCAAATGGACACAAAGTATTTTGGGCGGCTTATATTCAGGCGCGCTCAATAGTCCGGCCATCAGGGTAATAGAGTGGTGATCTGTGGACTACAGATTAAACACCATGTGAATCCCCAGGCCTCCGACCCGTCCACAGAGACACTTTCATGCATAAAACTGATCCCTGGTCCAAAAAAGGTCGGGGAGCGTCGTAGATCTTCATCCTTTCATACGTTCGTCCTCAAAACTGTCCACGGCTGCAGAAGCGGGAACGACAGCGCTTCAGATTTCTGAAGTTCTCGGACGTTCCACGGGAGAAGACGACCCGGAACCGGGGCGGCCCTGGGAGGCAGCGAGGTTCTTGCTTCTCGCGGGCGACCAAGAAGCCCTAACGGATGATTTCTTGCAGATGTTGCGTCGCGCTGCGTTGTCCCAGTGAACCGGGGAAATTAAATTTCCCAAATGAGTCACATGAATCCGTTAACGTTTCTAATGACTAATTCAAGTCAGAAATCGTCGCACCTCGTTTCTCGAAAACAAATCCGGACTCGGGAAAAAACCGGGCTGAGAAAACAGACGGCGTTGTTAAAGTCAATAAATCCTCAGTCATGATCTCACGCTGGATAACCGTGTTTACTCAGTGACGCGTCACGCGGCGTCGTCCTGTTTGTCGGATCCGAGCGGCACCCGGGCGCCGCCCTCACCGGGACCTTTGCCCGATTTAAAACTCGAGACGCCACCCGTCGCCACAAGGATTTCACCTGATGACCAGAATCCGGACCGGTTTTGGGCGGCGCTTTTTCCCCCCGAGGCTTCGTGTAGCTTTTAGCGAACCGTCCCTCGCCGCAACCATGTAAGAGATTAAGAGTTTGTGTTGCTTTCGCATATTTCCTGGTGAGCGAGGGTTGGGGGGGTTGTGGGGGGTTGTGGGGGGGCGGCAGCTGAACAAACACCAAGGGACCAAACGCTTCGATTGCAGAGTTCAGCTTTTTTTTTTTCCAAGCTCAGATCCGACCGAGCATTTTTCAACTTCATTAATCACATCTGACCTTCCGGTTTAAATCTTAATTTTGTAGATAATCTTTGACTGAAAAGTGGCTTTTGAGTATTTTTCCAGCAGATGATTAACTTCCTGTTTTTGTGGCCGTCTTCGCCAGCACGTCGACCCGCTAGCCGTGCGCTCCGAGCTCGGCGGGGTCGTCAGAAAAAGCCTCGGTGGCAAGTTTCACGGAGGCCGAACGAGGGAGTTTTTAAATAAGTCATCGTGGGCTTGACGCTGTTTTCAGCCGCTCATCCAGGCCTCCAGCCAATGCTGATTCTGTAGATTTCCTGTTCTGGAACTCCATTTTTTCCGTACATCACAGCGTCGTCGGCAAAGAAAATGACCCTCCTTTCCAGACTCAATGTGTCCATATAAAGGCCGCACTTGTTAATAAGGCGCAGGCGTCCACGTTGTAACATGGCATGTTTACACACAAACATTTTTTTCGACTTTTAATTAAATCCATACCGGCTGGTAACATCCACAAATATATACTGGAAATGCTTTTTTCCATATAGTGGCTGTAACACGGCTGAGAAAAAGATTAAAAACAATTAAGACAGGAAGAGTCCATCCGTGCATCCGTTGTCTTTCTCCTCCGGCTGACGTCCATCTCGCTCTTCCTCCTGGACACTGAAACCGTTAAAGTCGCCTCCTTCGCTGTCGGAACCGAACGGCCTCAGAATTTCCCGCTCATTTCATGGGTCCGATATCATCTTCTTTACTTTCAAAGCTAAATATTTGGTGGCGTGAAGCTCGTTAGCCCCCGAAAAATCGATAAATGATCCACATCGTTGTTCAAGCCGCGCTGTTCAAAGCGTGTGGAAAAAATAGCAGCTTCTAGTCCGGAAATGAGGGTAAATGCAGCGCGTCCGGGCGGTCGGAGGTCACGGAGAACCAAGAGGAGAAGATTGAGCGTCACCAGGGAGTTTCATTTCGACGAGCCGGTCCAACATTCCTTGATTCAGAGGCTCATAAATCAAACTCAGAGTCCTGAAACGTATCACAGTGTGAAAGTGTCAGCGATAATGATGCTACTAATCGGCCGTGTGACATCTGGCCACTCTGAGAGGTTCTGCAGGTGTCCTGAAGGCCAACGGCTACCATTGTTTCCTCCCAGAGGAGGGACCTCCCCTCCAGCAGAGGCAATAACCAGACCTTTACATCATCACTACAAGTATTATTATTATTGTTATCACACTTTTCCTTTGGCCTTTTATCCTCTCTCACCACGTCCATCCATCTTCTCTTAGGTCTTCCTCAAGACCTCCAATTCCAGCATCCGTCCACCAATATATTCACAATTATGACCCAACTGTCTCAGTCTGACTTCTCTGACCTTCTGTCCCAATCATCTAGCATGTGTCGTCCCTCTGATGGACTCCTTCCTGATCCTCTCCATCCTGGTCGCTCCCAAAGAGAACCTCAGCATCTTCATCTCTGCAACCTCTAGTTCTGCCTGCTGTCTTCTGGTCGTTGTCAGTGTTTGTAGATCATCTCACCGGCGTCTCCTCCAGCTTTCCTTTCCTTCTGGCTGATGTTCTTCTATCTCTTGGTACGCCTGAAGCTTTTCTCCACCGTTCCAACCTGCTGGAAACCGTTTCTCTACTTTTTTCCACACTGTCCTACGCTCTGGACTGTTGGCCTTAAGTTCATGATTATTATTATTATTATTATTATTATTATTATTATTATTGTTGTCGTTGTCGTTGTTATTATTATTATTATTATTATTATTATTATTATTGTCATTATTAGTACTAGTACTATTAATATCATTAAAATAATTACTTTAACATTTAATAAAATAAATACATAAAAATAATCAATTAAATTAAGTTAAATTCAATTAAATGAAAAAAAAAATGTCAGGGAAATTTGGTCGAGCATTCGTCCCCGGTCGTCTTCCCTCCGGAGGGCCTTCCTGCCGGGACTCTCCTCCTCATGACGTCCAGAAACACGCAGGAGGTTCATTGGAGGCCTGAAGTTGCCCAGAAGTAGGAGTGACAGGGTGAATAGTGGAACGTCTCTGAATGATCGGTGAGTGAGAGGGTGAACGCTGGGGTGTCCCTGAGCGTAGCCCCGCTGGCGGTCCAACCCCGCCTCTCGTCCGATGGCGGCCGGGATCGGATCGGACCCGCGACCGTCCCGCCTGCGGGATGAATCCTCATGAACTCCACGACAAAACGCCGTCTTTCAGCAGAGACTCGAAACCGTGTCTGTAAATAAAAGATCTTCTCATTTAGGGAGGCTTTCTTTACGGGAAAACACAAGTCAGTTTTCGCCGCAAAGCGTCCAAAGAGCGTGACCAGTTTCCTCCCAGTTTCACGGCTCTACACGGTTATTTACCCGTTTTTCCAAGAAATCCGTTCTTAGTGGTCCGAATGTAAACTTCCACCTGTCACGAACATCAGCCGCGGCCGCGTCTGTTTACGGTTATCTCCGTAATCAGCGTCGGCGTTCTGGGTTGTTGTAGCGTCTCGGTAGGTGCGGCAGAAGAACACACACCACCCTCATTACCCTCCGTACACTCGCCGCCCGGCGTCAGAGCGGACCTCCTGGACCTCCCGGACCTCCCGGACCTCCCGGACCTCCCGGACGCCGCCACTCTCAAATCAAATCCAGGCGTCCCCTCCTGCGTCCCGGCTCGTGGTCGTTCTGCCCCGCAGGGCGTGACGTTCTGCGCTCGTCAAAGGTGGGCGGCGCCGCCGAGAAACCGCACGGCATTAAAGGTGGGGTAAATGGCGGCCGGACGCCCGTCCACTTATAGCCTTTCCGTACGTCACCGCTGATAATTAGCGCCGCGCGCGCTCGAACTCACGACGTACTTTGGAAAGCAAACAAAGCACGAGCCGCCGGTATCCATTGGCCGAGGTGTGGAGCGGCGGGTGGGTGAGGGGGAATTGGGCGCATTAAGTTTTTCCAGCGCACCGACATCCACTCCCTAAAGAGGCGCCAATGAAATTACCCCGATGCTGCAGCTTTTTATTGCACGCCAAATGTTTAAATGCTCGCTCGGTGCCTTCTAAACCCGTTCACCCTCCGCCCGCAACCCTTCTCCAAAACAAACCCCGAAGGTAACCATGAGCGTTCCAGATAAATGAAGAACCAGGCCGGCGGTGGCTAATTCCATGTTTTTTAGGTAATTACGGGGCCGGACCCTCCCGAAGGGATCTGCTAAGAATATTACAGGAGGCGGAGAGGAAATGGCTTTATGGCGCGGAGAAGGTGTGAAAATGCTCTACAAGCTGTGCTGAAGGTTCTGGGAGTCTTTTAAACGGCCCCTGATACTTTGAAGCGGACGTTTGCTAACGTCGTCGTCCCGTCGGACGTTTCACAACGTGTCGGACGCTGCTCTCACGCCGGCCTCCCGAGATCCCCTTCTTCACCGGTCACCGTTCTTCAGAGCGAAGGAGCCGCTTGGGTCGGCCCACGGAGGCGGTCCGCCAGAACCCGGGCTGTGAAACAGCTTCTCCAAAATGTTCAGAGTTTCTGATTAATGACAGGAAATGAAGCTGTTGCTGCGTAGCGGTTAGCGCTTCCGCCTCGCAGCCTGAAGGTCCCTGGTTGGATTCCAACAGGAGGTCTTTCTGTGCTGAGTCTGTGTTCTCCAGTGTCTGCGTGGGGTTCCTCAGGGTTCTCCGGGTTCCTCCTGCAGATCAAACACATGCGGGAGGTCCACTTCAATCAAGCTCACATTGAATTAGTGGCTAAATGGTTGGAGGTTTCCCCTGCAGGATCACATATACCGTAATTTCCGGACTACTGAGCGCACCTGAAGCTGCACCGGCTAAAAATGACAAAATAAATCCATGTGTACATACAGTTTATAGGCTTTAGTTGTCTAGAAGCCGCTGATGAAAAGGTTGAATAATAAATAAGACGAGGAAAAGTCCGTCCGTGCATCCATTTTCATCGTCCTGCTCCAGCTGAAGGCTACCTTGCTCTTCCTCCTGCGCACTAAAACCCTTTGAGAATTAAACGGCATCAGAATTTCACGCTTGTTTCATGGGTCTGATGTGACCAGGCCAAATGTTTTGGTGTTGTGAAGCTTGTCAGCTCCCAAAAAGTCCATAAATTAGCTGCACCGTCGTTTGAATTGCAGTGTTCAAAGCGTGTGGAATAAGCAGCGGCTTCTTTTCTGGAACGATGTTACATAATGAATGAATGAATGAGGTTTCCATGGAGGACCATCTATGGACCATCTATGGACCATCTATGGACCATCTATGGACCATCTATGCACCTGGAAGAAAGTTCCCGTTTTACACTCCAAACAATATTTTCCCTCCTGGAGGTGTGGAGGAGGGCGGCCCGCGGCGCTTCGACCTCTCAGCACCGAGGACCCGGGTCGTCCCTGGTCCCTGTTTGACAAAGAATGAATGAGTGAATGGTTTTAAGTCTATATAAGGAGATGAGATGCACTTTAATGATGCTGCAGCAGGGAGATGTACCAGGACAAGACAGTGACGAGCTGGATGAAATAAAGTAACAAACACAACAGCAGTTAGCGCTTGGACCTCAGGGCGCAGAGGACCAGGGTGGTCCACACCTTTCTGCAGTTTGTCTGTACATGTGACCCTGACACCGACCGGCGACCGGTTCGGGCCAAACCCCGGGCATAGACGGCAGGCATAGACGCCGGCATCTCCAACACCTGGAGTGCAGGACAAGCAGATGGAAGGATGAGAAGATGGATGGATGGACGTGTGGAGGAACGACTCATGAAAAATACTAGAAAAATCAATAATTAACCAAATAACTGGGATGAG
Organism: Fistularia commersonii; assembly: GCF_037954325.1. Lineage (NCBI taxonomy): Eukaryota > Metazoa > Chordata > Actinopteri > Syngnathiformes > Fistulariidae > Fistularia > Fistularia commersonii. Next base: position 420,379 of record NC_141303.1, read on the forward strand.
CTAGTTGCCCCCAAACGCAAAGGTGAATGACTGTCTGAATGCCGTCGGGTCGGACGTGGCTTTGACTGGACTGTTGTGTCTCCAGGCGACCGAGGAGATCGAGGGATGAAGGGGGAGAAGGGAGACCGAGGAGACCGAGGAGACAAGACGGGTGAGTCCACGTGTCCGATCAGACATGCTGACGCTTTTCACTTCAAGACTCCAACCTGTTTTTACTTCTGCTGAAAGTCCACCGTCAGCTTTTGCTCCCTGAAGACGCTCCAGGTGGGCGGGTAAAAACTCGCCGACGGATCCGGATACTTCGGATCCGGCCATCCATCTCACTTTCCAAGCCGTTTTGTTTTCACGGCCCTGTAGGAAGTCCTTCCGCAGCCGTGGTAACAAACGTTGTTTTACCGGGCGGAGTTTTTCAGGGGGCCAAACTCTGAGATCTGCGGTTAAAGTTTGATCTGGCCTCCGTCCATCCTTTTGTACGCCAGGGTTGAACCTGCCCTCAGCTCAGCTCAGAAGGTCCATCACCAGTCAGAAAACCACAGGAAGGAGACTTTATATTACTATTATTTCCTCCCGAGCAGCGACGCGTACCTCTGAACCTTCTCAGACATCTGCTGTTATTCTGTCTGCGGTCGCTTCATCGGACACGACCCGCGACCTGATAAGAGCAGCTGAGATGTTCCCGTTCAGCCGGACCATCGGGTCTTTCAGACGTTAGCTTATGTAAACAAGGCAGGGAGGGGCGGTAGAAGTGCAACTTTCGCCTCTGCTCATAACGGACGGATGGACGGTACTTTGTGGCAGCAGAAAGGCAGACGTAGCATTCCCAGATCAGGGGTGTCAAGCTCATTTCCAGCGAGGGTCACATCAACATCATGGTCGACCTCACAGGGTCACATGGAGCGGTAACAGTAGAGATGGAACGACTCGGAGCGTAAAATAAATTCAACGACTCCTTCATGTCAAGTTGTGACTCATTCAGATCCAAAATGTTACAAATGCGTCTGCATGGATGTGAAAACGGTGATGTTTACTAGTTGCTCTGTTCCAAAGCTAGCTTTCACTGCTGCAGTGCTTGGATGCAGCTTTGGTCAACACATTCTGCTGCCGTCCTACTTTGGCTTTTCATTCTCGGACAGTTTGTTGGTTTTCTAGGAGGCTAACTTTAGCATTCCTAGCTCCGTGTTCGGACGTAGATTGGACTCTTTGACAACCGACTGCCTCGGAACATAAAAGACATACAACTTTTTTTCTGCTGGAAGCTCAAGCATGTATTGGCCTTCCCATCTTTCTCGAAGCAGCCTTCCATCCGCATCACATTTTCCCTTCCAGGACATTTAACATTTGTATTTCTGAAAATGTCATTGATGTGGAGGCACCGCGAGCTAATGGCGGGATGCCGTCACTTGGCGGGTAACATGATCGGCGTGACTGGTGGGAAGGCAGTTTATGGTCAATTCACACGTTTGACTTCTTTATTTGGAGACAATCAGACCTTTCAAGATGTTCTCACGGGCCACACAAAGTAACGCAGCAGGCCACATTTGGCCCGCGGGCCTTGAGTTTGACACGTATTCTAGAATAAACAGATTAATGTCAACATAGGAATAAGATAAATCATTGCATACACGTATATATAAACAGAATGAGATGAATGAGTTCATTTGAATAGAATGACAATTTTCAAATACCAGGAGTCATACACTGCTCAAAAAAATAAAGGGAACACTTAAAAAAACACATCCTAGATCTAAATGAATGAAATATTCTTATGAAATACTTTGCTCTTTACACAGTTGAATGTGCTGACAACAAAATCACACAAAAATGATCCATGGAAATCAATCGTATCAACCCATGGAGGTCTGGATTAGGAATCACACTCAAAATCAAAGTGTAAAAACAAACTCCAGGCTGATCCAACTTTGATGTAATGTCCTTAAAACAAGTCCAAATGAATCTGTGTTGCTTCCTGAGTGGACACTATGATTTCACACAAGTGGGATTGACTTGGAGTTACATTGTGTTGTTCAAGTGTTCCCTTTATTTTTTTGAGCAGTATATATGAATGTTGGCCTGGAGTGCAGGAGTTCCTGGGGTACCTCAGTGCAAGAGATGTTGTAGGTACTCCAGTGCAGGAGTAGTTGGATGTATGTTTGTGCAGGAGATGCCGGGGAGTCTAATGGCACCTTGCAGGATCCATGTCCTTCTCCGTGCCTCCAGACAATGGCATTGTATGACTCTGTGGTCAAACCTTCTCTTGAGGTGGTCCAGTGTTTGGTAGAAGGGGTCGGTCAGGATCTGCCTTCACCGCCTCCTTCAGGGTGGCGAGCTCGGAGCTGACAACCGATGATGTGGTTTGGTCTGTTGGCGTCCTTCGCTCTGATGCGCCCAGAACACCACAGCAAAGAAGGTGATGCTCTCGGCAGAACATGGAGCGTCCCGTGACAGTCCCGTGACATCCGCGGCGAAAGAGCCGAGCCTCTGAAGGAAGCGTCGGCGGCTCAGATCCTTCTCACAAGCTCCTGTTCCAGTCCTCCGTGAGCTCGGCTTTCGGCCCCATCGATCACCAAGCCCGGAGTGTGCTCGCGCTGCGACCGTCCCGGCTCGTCCTGGAAAACCCGGGAAGGGATTTACCGATATCCCAATCGTGGAAAAAACAAGTCCTGGAAAAGCTGGAGTTGTCCTGGAAAAGGGTTTCTCCTGCTTCTGCTTCTCACTGCCGGGAGTTTGAGAGACCTAAAGAATTTGAGCGAGCGAAAAAAACAGGAGTTCATTAATGCACCGCATCGTATAAAACATCATGGGCCAAATCTGCCCCGAATATATTTGCCATAAAATAGTGTTTGAAGGTCCCCTGGAGGAGAGCCGCTGAGAGGAGCGCACATCTATCACCTCCTTGAAGATCTAAATTCTGTCCTTTGGCAACGACGGAACCGAAAATTTACGAAGTGACGACTTTATGGTTCCCGCGCGTCTCCGGTCCACCTGATGCAGAGAGTGGCGTGAAGGTTCAGGATCCACGGGTCTGCTTTCGGTTTCTCTGGGTTCCCGACGGATGATGGAGAACCTCGGAGGAGATCAAAAGGGTTAAATAACCGCCGCGCACGTGTGACGGGAGGCCGACACCTCATCTAGAACCCGACGGTCTGGATTGGGGTTCCAAGAACAAAGCGTCTCTTCCCTCCCCCTCCCCGAAACCTCAGGTGCTTCTCCGCATCTCCACCGATGAGCGATGGAGCGCTAACCATCTGAGTTCCCTTCCAGCCCGTCCCGGAACCCCGAAAGGTCAGCTTCTCCTGGCGCGGCTTACGAGGCGCAGATGTTCTCGGCGCCTGGGACCACATGGCGTCGGAATCCTCGGGCCGCCGGCGTTTTCTGTCACGAAAACTCAGGCGGCCGGCCGGTTCGGAGGCCCGGCTCGGGATCGGGTTACGCTTTAAAGCGCAGGGTTGGAACCATGGGAACGGCAGAAGGAGCTGCAGGGCCCCGGAGCGCCGGAGTGTGTGGCCCTCCACACATGGTGGGTGTTAACCACCACCGCCGGTGCCGCATCGTTCAGCCGGGACTTTAAGACGGCCATATATCTTCTGCCGCTCCTCTACGCCGCGTCTGAACCGATTAAAAATCCGCCGGCCTCTTACATCTTGAGGAAATGGACGAAACCCGGACAAGGAATCGGATGAAGTAAAGTCGGCCGCCAGCCGGGCGCCGCAGACCCGCCCGTCGGCAGCGGATCGCTGGAGTTTCCCAGGCGCCGGGCCGACATCGAGCGCATCGTCCCGTCGTGTGACGCTCGATGCATCGATTACAAACTTGTAGAAAATGAATGGGAGGATTAAAACGTAGAAACATAATGTGGCACCATGACTTCCATAATATCATTTAATGTCTCCATAAACTACGTGTCCCTTAAAGCTCCCCGTCATTCCGTTTTCATTCATTACTGTTTTTTTTCAATAAATACCCCATCAACCTCTCGCTAGGATACGAGATCGGCAGAATAGATAACAAACGAATGGCTGAATTATTGTTTTTGAATCCTTTATGGGAATTATCATTATTATTATTATTATTATTGTTATTATTGCAATGAATCCCTCAACCTCGAGGTCAGTGTTGCAGAATACAGGACACAGGATTCAGGATAGGCAGGATAGATAAGTAATTCATGAACAAATTACTTTTTCTTTCTTGTGTCCCTCTCTCTAATGAAACACTTTAAAATTCTGTTATTTATGTCATTATTATTATTATTATTATTATTATTATTATTATTATTATTATTATTATTATTATTATTATTATTATTATTATTATTCCATCCATTCGTCAACCTGCAGGATTCAGGATTGGTAGAATAGATGATAAATGAATGGGTGATTAATTTTTGGTCTAAATTTGTCTTATCTTTTATGGAAAAAGCTTGATAAAAATGATTAAAAATGAAAATGATTATTATAATTATGGATCCATCCTCCTCAAGCTGCAGGATTCAGGATTGTCAGAACAGATGATAAATGAATGAATGAATTCTTTTCAGTTTCTTCAGCCCATCTCTTCAACAGAAAGCACTTTACAAATGTACTGAAGAGCAGTGAATGGAAGCTCCCTGTGAGGAAAAGAGCGAATGGGAGAAAACGTGCTTCAGAAAAGTAAACTCAGAAGTTGCGCAGTGAATCCTCGGGAAGGTCACCGGGCCACGTCAGCATCCGAGGCCTCCGACGCCATTGTCTGTTATCGTTTATGTCGCGTTGTGATTTACGGCGATGAACTCCAGAGGCTCGGCTCGAACGCGACTTCCGTGGTCCAACGCGGCGTCCTCCGGGCTGTAAATAACGTCTGCAGTGTCAGCCTGTTCGGTTGCCACGGAGCCCGCGAGGCCCCGCGTCAAACATCTCGAAGGGACCCGACGGTTGCCTTCAGATGACGCGGACGGTTTTTGGATGAATCGCGAAACGACTCGTCGTCTAGAAACAAAGGCGAGATTGAAAGGCGAGAAGCGCTGATCCGGCCCAAATCTGCGGGTCTGTTATTTTGAAATTCAGGATTTACACCCCCGGGGCGGCGACGTAACGGCTTTGGTGGGTCGGCCGTAAACAAGCGAGGAGCCCGGATGGAGGAGGTCCTCCAGGAGGTGCTGCCGGGATCCCCCCAGAACCCCGAGCGCAAACTGGAACCCGTTCAAAAGTGCGCTGGCGCCAAAAACAAATCCGACCGGGAGAAAACAAATTACCCTCAACAGGAAGTGGGACGGCGGCCAGGAGTCCACGAGAAGGATACGTGAGCGCGGCGGAGCTTCGGGGAGTCGGAGCCGCCCGGCCCCGTCCAGGTCCCGCCCAAAAGATAAACACCAGGAATGAACAATCACGCCGCGTTCTGGCCTTTTTCACGGATTGACAGTCGGACGGCGCGGCCGAGGCTCCGGCGCTCCGGACCGGCGCCGGGGTTTGGATCGAAACGTCTTCGTATCTCCGGCAAAATCAAATTAGATCTGTCACTTTCCCAGAAGGAGCGGGGGGGAGATTCTACGAAATATCAGATGAGGGAGAGCGTCGGGGCCGAATCGGGCTTCCGAGGAATAAGTGGGGATCCTTCACCTTTTCGAGAAGTGCTTTGTTTTGACCGTAAATCTTTTCTTTGATACGCAGTATTTAAAGCGGGGCAAAGCCACGCTGGCATAACAGGAAGTAAATACGTGAAGGTAACATTAATATTGCTAATTTTCAAATCATGGCAGTGTCATTTATCAGCAATTGCTACGTGTTTTTATTTTTAATTTCTTTCTGTTTTGTTTCTCGAGCTATTCCGTCTATTTTTTTTTGTTTGTTTGTTTTTTCCACATTTTTTCGGCAGACTCGGGAAGGATTAATGCGGTTCCCGCCGCAGCGTCGAGCTACTTCAAGTTGCAATACCACGGAATAAACGTCTGGTTGCATAAATGACTGAAAACCAGTCAGTTCATGTTCCACCGTTCCTTCCTGAAGCAGCGGTGAGAAGCTCCTCTGCTGCTCTGGATGCAGGATGAGATAACGGAGTTGTTGATTGGAGCCAGATCACATGGAACCGTAACAGTAGAAATAGAACCGCATGTAATGTCAAATTAATGTAACTAGTCCTTCATGTTAAATAACTCTGGTGTTTTCGGATGCGGCTTCAGTGAACACATTCTGCCGCCGTCATAGTTTGGCTTTTAATTCTTGGACTGTTTGTTGCTTTTCAGGAAGGCTAACTTTAGCATGCTTTGCTCCACGTTTGGATGTATTTTGGACTCTTGGACCACCGACGCCGCCTCAGAACACAAAAGACAGGCCGCTTTTTCTCCTCGAATAACAATAGCGACAAAATAATTCACCTCCTAGTTGTGTATATAAACAGAATGAGATGAGTTGACTCATCTGAAAAGAATGATGATTTTGAAATACACATCTGAAGTACATACATGTCACTAATTCATCAGCATGAAATGTTGGAAATGTACTTTATGGTCGATGCATACATTTGACTTCTTGATTTGAAGACAATCAGATCTTTTAAGACGTTCTCAGCGGCCGCACCAGATGAGGTGGCGAGCCACATTTGGCCGGCGGCCTTTAGAAGCGACACAATGACTGACAAAGACTGACAGACCTCGTGGCTTCTTGCCTGTCGTGTTCAGGAGCTGCGGCGTCTCGTCTCGTGCCGCTTTAGCCGTCCAACCGACGGACCTTCCAGGTTCTCCTCCGGCGCCCGCCTGAATTCCTGCCCAGTTTATCATTAACAGGAAATCGCTTCCACCGGAAAAAAACAACCCCCCCCCCCCCAAAAAAAAACCCACAGATGCGCCGCTCCTCCCGACGGATATTTGGGGTTTCGTCGGGATGTTTCGTATTACCGGCCCCTCGGGTTCCTCTCAGGGACGATAAGGCACGGAGAGATGGATCTGAGCAGGAATGATTCTTATTCCATGCCTTTCCAAACAGGCCGGGTCACATCAGTCCTGTGAGGCTGCGCTTTCTCATCAGGGGTGGAACAACTCAATCGTCGCTGTTCTTCAGGAACGACCACAGCGTGTCTGCGATGTTTTCACGATGATCCCGTCCATCGCTTGGTATCACCTTTTACCTTCTCGCTATCAAATGTACGAAAAATGTCTCCGTTGCTTGGGTCGAACGGCCGACGCGCTTCCACCAGTTTTAAAGAGAAACGATGTGAAATCCGTGTATATAACTGGGCCACCTGGTGGTATTTGTGAAAGAATAGGATACGAGCGCGACGGTAACCGTCTAATGACAGATATTACATTATGATGGTCTGATGAGACCAATATCCTGTCCAGATAATGTATCTGGTGAATCTCTCCGGCACTTTGTCAGCGGCGGCCGCCACGTTTCTTCGCCGCCGAGCTTCCCCTTCCAGAAAAGTGTAGCGCCGCGTGTTTACCTCTCTTTCTCATTTCCTCTCCGGATCCCGAAAGGCAATAAATCAAGTCAATTATGAGCGCAGCTGCCGTGTTTGCTCGGGGACCGAGAGACGGCGCGCCCACCGGTCGCTCGGGCTAATCCCGACACCTGCGCGCGGAGCCGGGTAAATATTTTTAAATCAAAATATTCCTCTTTTTTTGTCAACGTTCTCAAGTCCCGCTAGATATATGTGTTTTTCTTTTTCTGTGCCTCAAGACTGCGTCAGCATTGTCCTATTTATCTTTGTGTTGTTTTGGCCGGCGCTGGCTGAGGCGCTAAGATAAACGCTGCCCGATGCTAACTCGCTATTTGGTTCAAAAACAACAGAATGGAGAAAAGAATTTCAGTGGTGAATTAGGCTGTATTTGATAAAAGTTTTTTGGAATTTGTATATTTGTCCCAATGCAGGCTGGGGAGACTCGCTACCGCGCTCGTCCAGCTCCTCGTGCTCCTGTTTCGCAGGCGGACATATTGTTTTTGTGTATGTTTACCCGACGGCCTGCGCTGTGCACGGTGTGAATGACATGCATGTGGGTTCTAGTTCAGTTGTGTTCTGCTTTGTTTGCGTAAATATGTGAGTTTACTTCTGAAAAAAGGTAAACGTTGACTCGGTTCCTGCTCGGCGTTCTCCACCTTGGCCTGCTACAAGCGGCGCACACGGTGGTTTGCTGGGTTTGGACGCAGTGTTTCCCCGGCCCACGGGGCTAACGGTTAGCCGCGACAGAGCTCCAGATTGCGGATGTCGCAGGAAAAGCGTCGTGGAACGGTGGAGGCGGTCCAGCGCCCATCGGCTGATGCAGCGACACCTGAGGGGCTTCAAGCGGTCGGCGGGGGAAGGAAGGGAAGGGAATCGGGCGGAGAAGAAGAGGCCGGATGGAGTCAGATGATGCAGAAGACAGAGGCCTGCCTTTGTCCTTCAGCTGTTAAACTCCTCTGCTTAGCCATTAGCCGTCGTCTTCATCTCCGATGGAGACGGGAAAAACAAACAATAAGCAAAATATCATTCAAATAATAAAACAGGCTCTCTGGAATATTGATTTTCTGCATTGTGGTGTTGCTCAAGTGGAAAATGTAGTTGGAAACATCTTCAGAAGGTTCCTCCTTGAAGGAAGATCCGTTTGGTCAGTAGAAGCAGTCCTTTCCGGCCGTGGCGTTTCGTCCTCCTGAACTCCTGGAAGTCCTCACAGGCCTCGTGCACGTGGAAGCGTCGCTGGGAATCTGACAGAAAGACAAAGCGGCGTCGTCGGCGTAGAGCGAGACAGTCGCATCGGTGGTCGTTTCACGCCGCGCTCCTTCTTCTTTTTCTCCACCCGCCGTCTGATCTCGGCCGACACACAATTATCGGGAAAGGCCGTAGGTGTTGTGAGCGGTTTGGAAGAGGTGGATCTTGAGTGTTTCCGACTTGCGCTCCATCCACCTTCATCCGTCGGTGTACAACCTGCGGTGCCAGCCGAGAAACGGGGAACTTTTGCTTTTTCGCGATTCTGACCGATCTCGTCACGGCTGCGGCCGGACGAGGTGTGGAGAACAAGCGGCGAGCGTCCAGAGGCTAGAAGGCCACGTCGCTCCGTAGCCCTGCGAGCCGCAGCAAAGCTGTCGCATGAAATACTGATGCGGCCGAGAGCCAAAGCTGTCCGTCGGTGTCGGCGAGCCTTTACGTCTCGGTTCCGACCGCGTCGGGCCGCTTTTAACGGCACTCTTGGCAAAAAGTTTTCCGGTATTTTCTTTTGTTTTCTCTGTACTTTTCACCCCTGTCCTGCATCCTGCTCGTCTTCCCCCTCGCACAGCTGACTGCTCGCGCTTCCAATAAGTGCACAAGCACAGATGCATACGTGGTGCCGTTCCAGGCGAGCCGGTTATGAATTTCAGATGATCTCATGATGGTCAGCAGTCACTAAAGAATTGTTTTTTTGGACGGCGACACCACCTAAACCTTCTTGGATTCCCCCTATGTTTTTTCCAGGGCTTTTATAGAAGAGAACTAAAGGTTCCCTCATTTTGACTAATTTTTCCCTTTTTTCTTATTTTGCGCCGTACAGGAGAATTCTCTTGCCGCATTCTGAAAACAACGCACCGGAGTACGCTTTCATATTGGTTTGATTTGCGGGGCTTCGTTTAAGTCATAAACACTCACAATGAATATAATCTGTGCCGTGTGCGTTCAAAGGCCAGCCTTGTAAAATGTGGATTAAAGAAACCCATGTTTTCTTTCAATGGAGTCTCGTTGGTATAAATAATAGACGTCATCATATCAGGATATTAAAAACATTGTTTTGTATTTTACTGAACGCAGGATCCGGTAACCGCCCCAACATTGCATACATGCACCGGATTGACTTTGTGTATGTGTGTGTGTGTGTGTGTGTGTGTGTGTGTGTGACTGGCAGTGGAGGAGATCCAGGTGCGACTGGTGAACGGCTCCGGTCCCCACGAGGGTCGCGTGGAGGTCTTCCACGAGCGTCGCTGGGGGACGGTGTGCGACGACGTCTGGGACAAAAACGACGGCGACGTGATCTGCAGGATGCTGGGCTACCGCAGGGCCGCCGAGGTGCACAAGACGGGACGCTTCGGACAGGGTATGCATCGACCGCCTGCGCTCTCGGGTTGTTTTGCCAGCGCACGGGTATCGTATTCGCGGTGGAGCCGAGCCAATGATGAGTCACAACATACTTTACGGCCGCCAGCTGGTAAAACGTCTGGGAAAGCAAAACACAGAAAAATCTCAGTGCGTCGCTACATGGAGTCCATCAGCTCGGCTCGCAGGGACCTCACATCCAGAGAGCCGAAAACACCGTGTAGGCTTCGGGAATTTAAACGCCGCAGAAATCCAATCAAAAACCGATTCAAAGGTTATTGGGATTGGCAATTGATCTGTCTCGGATCGATGGCGCAAACTACAGGGCTGTTTATTTGGGCTTCGTATCAATGAGAAATCTTCAGGATGTGCACGTTCGTAGGACTCTTGTCAACTCTTGGAAGTGAAACGGGTTCATGAGTTGCCACGACGAGGTCTGACAAGGACAGACCGTGAGCGGGATGACGGCGACCTGGTGAAAACCACGACCCTGAGCATGAGCACCAAAGACAATGAAGGAACAATCAAGCTAAAGGAGTCTTTGCTAACATACTTAGCTGTGCTTTGCTAACCTGCTTACCGTTCTTAAAGGCTTAGACGAGCCTCAGACGAGACCCGGGTGTTCCCGGGTCAAGAGGTCCGGAGTCGGTTTGACTCCGGGACGCCGTCTTTTTGGACCCCGACGGGCTCTCGCTCGGCGGACCACCACGACGTCCGACCCGAATGTGTTCCCCTGGAGGCCCGGTCGAGCCGAGGCCCCTGCGGGTGTTTATTCTGCCAGCTAACGAAGCGGAACAAACCCCCGCCGTGATGTCATCGCCTCCCTTACGCCGGACGCCTCCGCGACCCGCCGCCAACAAGCCAGCGACATGCAAACGGGCCTTTTTTATGCGGGTCTCGGCTTCCAATCCTGCAAAGGCCTCTCGTTTGGCGCCGCCGCCTTTCCCACGTCCAAAGAGTGGATAGAGACGTCAGCGCGGAGCTCGATATTGCTTCGGGCGAGTCATCTCCGCTCGTAAAACTCTTACGTTACTTCGGGATCGACCGATCCGAAAGCCAGCGTGCGTCGAGCGACGACCCGGCGGTTATCGGCCGTAATCTGTGCACCGGAGGAGCGCATCCAGCGTGATGTTCTGATTTTTATCATCTCAGCCTTCTTTTTTTTGGATCGCTCTGCACTCGAGCGGGATTACTCATCCAATCCTGCAGGGATTAATATCGGGGTTTTATAGGGAAAGTCCTCGGAGCCAGATTCCATGGAGAAAGGCTCTCGGAGGTCGTATCCATCTCGCTCCCCCCGTCTCCCTCTCTATATTTTATTTCATTCACCGGTCGCTCTTACATCATTCAGAGGCACAGTTGTTAGCAATAAGTCTGGAAAGTTTAAGGGGGGAGGTGGACATGTTTTTGTTCCAGGGGACGACCTCGAGACAACAGCTAAGACTAACATCGACTGGATTCAATTTAAGACAATCTGGAATTCAGATATATCGTCGGGGATGAGTCATTTACCGTCCCGGTGGGGGTTTTTGCTTGATTTTTTTTTTTCTAAATAGAATATAATTTCACCCCGGGGAGAAACCGAGAGCGATAGCGAATCGCTGCTTTAGAAGATTGTAAAACAGTGATTTCTCAAGAATCACAGCGAGTGTCGGTTCAGAGAGAGATGAGCCGCTCACGCGTCCCTTTTTCACGGCCCGTTCGACACCAGGGGCGGAAGATCCTGGTGGAACCGGCGCCGCCTCCGGAGAGCGCCGGGATCTTAGCTAACATCTTAGCCGCAGGCCAGAATGCTGAGAACTCAAAATGCCTTCACAACTTTTCAGGGTCAAATTGAAAATTCCTTCTTCTTCCACGTCAGGTGTCACACTTTACAGTATGGCCTTCTTGTCTTCTGCTCTTCTATGATGTCCTGGAGCCATCACGTGGTTGGTGGTGATACACTTGTCCTTTCCCATCCGTCTTATCTCACGTCCCAAAAAATGCAGCTTCTGCTTCTTCATGGAGCTCCGGTCGCTTTCCGTTTTTGCCCCGTTTCCAGATGATTGCCCTTCTTTCCGTCCATGATAACGTCAGTGCGCCACGCTCATCGGTGTCTCGGATGGTCCAGGACTCGCCTCAGGAAGCCTCATTGTCAGACTCAAGCTGGTCCTTTTGCTCCTCCAGATGTTTGCAGCTTCTGCACCTCCTCTCTCGCCCTCATTAATCATTGTGTGTTGTACCAAATCATCCCAAGTGTCCTCCGGACCAGCGGTCCTCAACCTTCTTGTACCAGGGACGAGTTCTATGCATGAAAATGTTTCCACAAACCGGTTAGCTTAGCTCCATTAGCTGGCAATTCACCTTATATAACGCATAGCGTGCGCTGCGCTTGTGTATCACCTGTTGCGATGAACCCGTAACTTAGATTGGAATCTTTATATTTTTTTCTCATTGTTTGCATGTTTTCCACACGAAAAAGCTCTCCGGCGGCTTTTGTTTCCGGCTCACTTTTTTCAAGGGCTAGCTTGTGTTAGCTGATGTGCGAAAGAGTTAAGTGCAGCAGTGAGGTGCCAGCATCAACAGTCATTTTTCAAAGAAGAAACTATCGCTTTTACCAAGAAAGGCTTTCTTTGCGGCCCGGGGGGTTTTGGACCCAAATGTAAGTAAACGCTGTCATTTCTGCGCCCGGCCAATGAGCATGTAAATACATTTATGAAAAAGCGATCGGACAATTTTATCTCAAACACTGAGAACAGCAGTCGGTTAATGAATGCGCTTTCTGACTTTCAGTTGCTTTTCAAAACGTTCCTGACTCTGAGCACCTCGGGGAAGCACCTCCTCATCTTCATGTGAAATATTTACCATCCTGCATGCAACACAACCCCCTGTTTTTTTCCTTTTCTCCCAAAGAAAATGTCATTATCGCGCGTATGATGAAATCTCACAGCTGAGGGAACCGGAGGGCACAAATGGAAGGCGCTTACAACATCGGAGCTCAACAATCGCTCGACCAACGCGAGCCAAACCAAACAAAGTGTCTAAATGCAATCACATGTTTTGTAACAAACTGAAAACATTTTATTTGTGGGAAGCACTACCTCATACTTTCCTATATTTCTGACGGCGCGCTCCCGCCACAAGCGTCCTTCTCTGGCTGTTTTCTACCGAATCACACAAACTTTCCGACATCCGCGGCGAGACTGTTTTCTCACCGACTTGTTTCCAAGGTGAGGGGGACAAACTGCGCGTTCCCTTCCCCCCGACTCGTACGGCGAAGCGCTCAACAATAGATGGCATTCAGCGGTTCTCACATACGCTGGCAGAGCTGCGGCGCGAGGTGCTAGCCAGGGAGCAGCTCGGGGTTCGGCGTCTCGCTCGAGGACGGGAGGAGCCGGGCGTCGAACCGCCGACCCTCCGGCTGGAGGGACGCCCGCTCCGCCGCCTCTTGTCGGTGTCGTAAAGAGTTCGGCAATTAGCGGCGTTTACGGCCCCTCCGGCCGGAGGCGCTAATATGGTGGGTTTTATGAGCGAGTGATTTTAAAAGCCGTGAAGCGTGAAATGAAGTTAAAATTGATTGTTAAACGAAATCATGATTACGGGGTAAATACCGTATTTTCCGGACTATTCAGCGCACCTGAATATAGGCCACACCGGCTCAAAATAGACAAATAACTTTATGTGTACATGTACAGGCTGCACTTGCCTATAAACCTACATTTAGATCAAAATGCTGCGCCTCGTCTTTATTATCTCGCCCTGCGCCGGTGTGTATCCAAGAAACGAACAAAAGTGTTTTGATTAACCAGCTAACTGGGATATCCCGACATTAATCACATCAAACCTTCCAGTTTAAATACTAATTCTGCAGATGATTTGTGACGGAAAAATTACTTTTGAGTTTTTTTTCAGCAGATGATTAATGTCCTAAGTTAATCATCTGCCGAAGAGTTTTTGAATCTCTATTCAAGTCTTGACGCTGCTTTCAGCCGCTCATCCAGGCCTCTAGCCAATGCTGATTCTGTAGATCTCCCGTTCTGGAACTCCATTTTCTCCGTACATCACAGTGTCGTCAGCAAAGAAAATGACCCTCCTTTCCAGACTATCTAGCGCACCTGATAGAAGCTGCGTCAGGTTAAAAAGAACTCAATAAATCAGTGTGTCCATATAAAGGCCGCACTTGTTTATAAGGCGCAGGCGTCCACGTTGTAACATGGCATATTTACACACATACAACATTTTTTTTAAACTTTTCATCGTGAGACTCAAGCTTCCCTTTGCTCCTCCAGATGTTTGCCATCTTCTGCACCTCCTCCCTCGCCATCACTAGTCATTTCTTTCCAAAGTGCCATTTAAATCACCCCTTGTGCCCCCAACCTCTTTGTACCAGGGACAAGTTTTATGCATGAAAATGTTTCTGCGGACCGGTTAGCTTAGCTCCATTAGCTTGCCGTTCACCTTATATAGCGCATAGCGGGCGCTACGCTTGTGTATCACCTGTTGCGATGAACCCGTAACTCAGGTTGGAATCTTGATTCGATTGATTTTCTTTTCAAACGCAGGTTTCTTTTTGCTGGCAGTTTGCGACGCTTCTGCTGTCTAGGTGTTTTGGCGTTACGGTGGCGTTAAGATTGTTAAAACCCAATCGAAAAAATCCATAAACTCGCCGCATCGTTGTGTTCAAAGCGTGTGAAAAAAGTAGTTGACTGTGAGCTGAAACGGCAAAAACCCATATTTGCTGTGATGCATTGAAGGCCTCTCGCTTTACTTCTTTGACATGTATGCCTCTAAAAGCCGCTGTGAGTGTGAATTGAAGATTCAGGGAAGTGAAAGAGGCATGGAGGCGCCTTGGCTCGCAGCATTTAACCTGCTGCTGCCACGAGTTGCAGTTGTTGCTTCCTGCTTTGTCAGTGAAAGTTTATTTTCACAGCTCGCCCCTTTGAAACCGGAACCGCCGCAAAGGTGAACTTTGCCTCAAACTCCCACGGCGTGGAAACGCGACCGCCGGGTCGGTCGACCTTGCAATCAGCGAGCCGCGGCCCCGAAGGGGGGAACGGGTTACAAATGACAGATAATGTGATATTTAACAAAACACTTTCTTTCATTTGAGTCGGTATGAAACCGAGCGAGTGTTTCAGAATCGGCGTGTTTCCCCTTGAATCCCTCACGGCGATCTAATGAGCCGCGACAGACTCGAGCCGTCGGGAGAGGGGTTGCGGAGAGCTGACGGAGAGCCAGGGTAAGCCGTAAAGGTCCACGTCCATTAGCGTCAACCTCCGAGAAGGCGGGGCTGATGTTCGGCCTCGTGCCTCGTGCCAACTCCACGGGTTGCTTCCCCCGAGACGCGGGGCTGCTTTCAACACGTCCGGTCGGCAGCTAGCTAGCTTTGCCGGAACCCGGGCTGCGAGGCGCCCCCTCGACCCTTTCCGAAATAGACCTGTCCAGATAGATTGTCCGCCGCCGAAGCATCTAGAGGTCCTTCTGCACGTTCTCCGGAAAGCCCAAATGATCTGGTCATTACAAGGAGGGGCTGCTCGCTGCCGCAAACGTCCCGCTAGATTGGTTCAGACGTGAAACGGCGTTTAAGCTACAAGCTGGTTTCCACACAATAGTGGCGGCGTGTCTCTGCTCGCCGGACTCACAGGAGAGCAGACGCTCGTCACGCGACGCCCGACGCTGCCTTTCATTACAAGATGACAAAAATATCTGGCCGGAGAGGCGATGTGTTTTGGTAACCACGGATACGTTGCAAGACCTGGATCGCGAGCAGCTCAGGAAGCACCTGCATTCATCTCCGTGATCTTCTGCTCGTTGCCACGGAGCTGCAGACCCTGCTGGAGGCCCGTGGAGTTTGTTCCTCTCAACGCTCTCAGCCACTTGCCAAACGTTTATATGAGCGGGGAATCACAGTTAGCGTCCATCTATGTTTCACTGGAGTCTGTGAGCAGCAGCAGGTCCCTTGATTTGATCAGATCTTGCATCTTTATTTTGAAAATCCCTTTGCTGATGTCGCAGACTTTTTGTCTCTGGAGGTTCTCAGTCGTCCAGCTCGTCCACGTCGAGGTGAAGTCTTCTTCTCCTGGCAACTGGACTGCAATTCTGCTGTTATCTGTTTTTATCCCTTGTTTTCATTCCCACAAGATAAGATAAGATAAGATAAGATAAGATAAGATAAGATAAGATAAGATAAGATAAGACGAGATCCCGTCGGGACAAAGATGGAACTCTGTTCTCAACCAGACTTTCTCACAAATCCAGACCTGATTTTAATTCTTTTTGTATCTTCAGTATCGTATTTATTCGGGATTTTCCTTGTTTTTTATATGAAAAATAGAAGAAATAACACCCCGGGCTCATTGATATGCACCTATTTTCCTCCTATCTTATCAATATAAGAATAAGAATAAGAACAACTTAATTTATTCTGAAGGAACGTTCTGTGCCAGAGTTACAAGTAAAACATAGCAATAATAAATAATAGTAGAAAATTGTATAAACAGTATAAACAATAAAAAAGGGGGAAAATAAGAAATACAAATAAACTATAAAGTGTCTAAGTAACAAGTCAAGGCTATAAAGTGTCTTCAGGTCTTCAGTACAGGTGAAAGATAAGGAGTGCACAAGAGTATGAATAAATATTGCACATGCAGCTGTTATGAAATGAAATATTGCACAGTTATGAACATATATACAGATAAATTATTAAGATTTTTTTTTTTTTAAGTTTTAATATTTTGAGATCCCCTGCGGCTGAAGGAAGAGGAATTAAAAAGTCTGACAGCCTCAGGTAGGAAAGACCTCCTGTGGCGTTCAGGAGCTCCTCGGTGGCATCGGCATCTGTTTCTGGGCTTCGTCCCTGCTGTGGTCTCTGAGTGGTTGAGAAAGGACCGGGCTCCTCAGAGGACCTCCCAGCACCACCTCCACCTCCACCATCTCCCCTACAAACCTCCAGATGCCGCTTGAAGTCGAATCAAGACTCCTCTCTCTCCCTCCCTGTCATGTTGTGCCAATTACAGCGCAATTAAAGTAACCGTCGTAGCGTTGCATCGTCGGCCAGGAGTCCTGGCGCAAACGGCTCGTTCGCTTGTTTTGTTCCCTTTGCTGCGGGGCAGCAGGGATCCTTCACATCTGCAAAAGCACGGCTGCCAGAGACTGTAACTGTAACTATCACTGCAGGATAGTGTCGGCGCTCACCGGGCACACACACTCGTGCACAACTCGGAAAAAACACTCCTATGTTTGCTCATTTTGTCAGATCCTGCATTTTCATTTTGGAAGTCCCTTGCTAATGTCGCTAATTTTGTTCTGTGGAGCTTCTCACTCGTCCAGGTCGCAGTGGATTCTTGTCCAAATCTTCTTGTCGTGGCAACTAGACTTGAATTCTGTTCTTATCCTGTTGTTGACATTCCATTAAGATAAGATAAGATAAGATAAGATAAGATAAGATAAGATAAGATAAGATAAGATAAGATAAGATAAGATAAGATAAGATAAGATAAGATAAGATAAGACAAGATAAGATAAGATAAGATAAGATAAGATAAGATAAGATAAGATAAGATAAGATAAGATATTGATTGATCCCCAAAGGGGATATTTGTGTGTCACAGCAGCGTTACAATAACAATAAATATGAATATAAATATAAGCAGGAATGACCAGGATAAATATAAACGACAGAATGGCAACAAGGATAAAAATAGATAACAGTGTGAGGGCATCTCAATCTCATCCTATACATCTGTTCTTATCCTTGTTGCCATTCTGTTGTTTATTTGTATCCTTGTTATTGTCCCTTTAATTGTTCTATTTATATTCATATTCAAATTTGTTGTTATTGTTGCGCTGCTGTGACAAACAAACTCCCCCTCTGGGATCAATAAAGTATAATCTTATCTTAGTTTCTCCACTTGAAGACGTCCCAGGCCTCCAGGTCCAGTCCAGAATCCTCTGGGACGAGGCTGGAACGTCTTCAGGCCAAGAAATTCAAGTCCACGTGCCGCGACAAGAAGATCTCAAGATTCAAAGCGTCTATTGTCACACTTTGAATCTTGAATCTTGAAATCTTGTCGTGGCGACTGGACTGGAATCCCAGGACAAGATGATTATGACAAGAAGTCCAGATTTTTATGATTTTGATAATAATAATTGATACATATGACACGTGGATGGATGAATGGATGAATGGATGAATGCGATCCAGCGCTATGAAACCGTGGGGGGTGGAAGCGTTATTCTAGGATGCTGAAATGAACTTCTCACTGAAGAAAGACGCAAAAGACAACAACGAAAAAATGAACTCTTCCCCTAAAAAGAAGATTTCAAATGACAAGAGCAACATTATTACTCGATATTCAGCCAAACATAAAAAGACAAGACGATAATTCTGGTCCCCGCTGCTCTCCGGCAGGTACCGGTCTGATCTGGATGGACGACGTGGCCTGCAATGGGACAGAAGTCACCATCCACCAGTGCAAGTTCTCCGGCTGGGGCAAAACCAACTGCGGTCACGTGGAGGACGCCGGCGTGACCTGCGCCACCTAAAGCGCCTCGCCGCCGCCGCCGCCACCGCCGCCACCGCCCGCGACTTCTATGAAGCTACGCGACCGAGCAGCTTCCTCACGTGTGCCTCCGAGGTGGCGTTTCGGGGATTCCTTCGCCGAAAACGCCGCCGGAAATCTAAAGACTTTAACCGCAAGACGGAATGATAGGGGTTTAAAAAAAAAAAAAAAAAAAAAGCAGATATTTTCAAACTTCAAAAGATAGTTTTATATTTCGCCGCGCCGTGTGAGCTGGCACTGGAGGGTTCGGCTCAAATCCTTCTTCTTCTTCTTCTCCGGCGGCGTGGAGCGGCCTCGGGGGGTGGAGATGACGTTTCCCGGCCGTCGCCTGCCGAGGACCTCGCCCAGAAAGACTGTGACGGCGTTCTTCCATCCGCAGGCGGCTGATCTTCTCGGTGCGACGTGGTGAAAGACTGGGAGGGATGCTTGACGCGCCAGCGCTTCCTCATCCTCATGTATCACTCAGCATTTATTGCCTGCTGCGTCAGGATTTCTACATAAAAGCGCGGCTACGAGTGAAGGTTTAATCTACATTTAGGTCAAAATGCTGCGCTTCGTCTTTATTATCTCGCCCTGCGCCGGTGTGTATCCAAGAAAAAAACAAGAGTGTTTTGATTAAGCTAGCTAACTGGGGTATCCCAACATTAATCACATCTGACCTTCCAGTTTAAATACTAATTTTGTAGATAATCTTTGACTGAAAAGTGACTTTTTAGTATTTTTTTAGCAAATTATTAACTTTTTGTTTTTGTGACCGCCTTCGCCAGCATGTCAACCCGCCAACCGTGCACTCCGAGCTCGGCGGGGTCGACAGAAAAAGCCTCGGTGGCAAGTTTCACGGAGGCTGACTGGGGGAGTTTTTAAATCTATTCAGATCATCGTGGGCTTGACGCTGTTTTCAGCCGCTCATCCAGGCCTCCAGCCAGTGCTGATTCTGTAGATCTCACATTTACCTGGCTCCCGTTCTGGAACTCCATTTTCTCCGTACGTCACAGTGTCGTCAGCAAAGAAAATGACCCTCCTTTCCAGACTATCTAGCGCACCTGATAGAAGCTGCGTCGGTAAAAAAGAACTCAATAAATCAATGTGTCCATATAAAGGCCGCACTTGTTTATAAGGCGCAGGCGTCCACGTTGTAACATGGCATATTTACACACAAACACTTTTTTAACTTTTAATCAAGTCCATAGCGGTAACGTCCATAAATACGGACTGGAAATGCTTTCTTCTGACCAGTGGCTGTAACACGGCTGATGAACAAGATGAATAATAAATAAAACGAGGAAAAGTCCATTTTCCATCCCTACTTTCCATCCCTCCAGCTGGTTTCTATCTCGCTCTTCCTCCTCGGCACTAAAACCGTTGAAGTTGTCGTAGAATTTCACGCTCATTTCATGTGTCCGATGTGACCAGGATAAATGTTTTGGTGGCGTGAAGCTGGTTTGCCCAAAAAAACCATAAATGAACTGCGGCGTTCAAAGCGATGAAAAAGGAGCGTCTTGTAGTCCGGAAATTACGGCATAGAAAAGCCAAGAAAAAGCAAGTCAAAAAAAGGATTGTTTTTGCGAACAAGGCAAAGGCTCTAGCTGATGATCCCGATCAGGTGCAGTATTAATGTTTTTATAAAACAAAGTTGATATTATGCAGAACTTTGTCTTCGGCAGGAGAAAGTGCCTTCTATTTGCAATTTCTTTTCGCTCGTGGGAAACCTTGGATATTTACTGTACACATTAAAGGTTTGAAACGAAAATCCCTTTTCTTATTTCACTTCTCCTGCCCTCTGAGTCTGCGTCACCTGGCATAAAACACACAAACACACACACACACACACACACACACACACACACACACACACACACACTGTCGCCCTACTTCCTGTTTCCGCGACCACGTTTTCGTAGCTGATTTGTAAGAGGCCACAATAGCAAGAGAAACACGGGGTGCTGATAAATCACTTGGATATGGAGGTTGGGGTTTATGAAGTGTTCCTGACGGCGAGGAAGGGGTTTGTGGCTTTCCATGATTTACCGCCGCGGTCCAATATCACACACAACTCACTGTTTCTTCTTCCAGCTCACAAAATTCCCCGGCTCTTAAATGAATCCACCGCAAGTCAGACGGTCACAGATGCAGGTTTGAAGGTCGGACGATAAACGCCTCGACGCCACCGGCGGTCTCGGCCGTTACCCGGCAACCGGGACATCTTTTATACGGTAAATAACACTTCTGGAGATTCGTTTCATTTGTTATTCTTCTGAAAAGGTGATGCTTCATTCATTTATTCGTCTACACCAGGGGTCGGCAACCCGTAACACCCCAAGGGCCATTTGGACCCGGTTTCCTCAGAAAAGAAAACACTGGGAGCCGCAATTACTTTTTGACGTCTAAAATAAAGGTACCACTGTATATATTGCTTTTTATTACCTTTACACTTTGTGAATTTCAGAAGCAACACACTACACACTTGTTTATACAAAGTATTACGGAGAAAATTAAATTCTATTTATGTAATTAATTCATTTTGAGCTTTGGGCTTTCAGAGCGTGTAGCGGAGCCTTGACCTGAATTTTAAAAATAAATCAGGAAAAAAATCACTGTGTCAGTAAAGAATAAAAAATAAATATTTGCAAAACATCTTCATGAATATCTATTTCACCTGGTTTATGGGACTTCAGCTCCTGAACTTCTGTGCACAGCATCTGCAAATCGGGACTTCACCGGCTGCCGGGTATACCGGCTTCCGCCAGTGTGACGTTATTTTGAGCGGCGAAAAATAATAAATATCATTTTATTTAATAATTCAAGATCACAATAATCTTCCAACTTAGAACTAAAAGTGAAAAAAGGAATTAACACAAACGAAATACACTTCAATTAAATATTTATCATTTATTTTCCCAAGCCGCTCGGAGCCGCGGTGTAAAGATGGAAGAGGAGCCACGGGTTGCCGACCTCTGACCTCCACCTTTCTCAGGGTCGTGGGGAGGCGGGAGGCGCCAGCTGTGATTGGCTGAGAGGCGGGACTCAACCTGTCAATCACAGGGATGCAAACATTCACCCTCTCACACAGAGACACTCATTCACATCTAAAAGACATGCAACCTTTCACCCTCTCATTCCCATGTTAGATAACCATCCACTCATCATATAGAGACGACTATTCACTCCTTCACACACTATATAAACACACACCCGTTCACCCTCTCATCCACACGTCACATAGACATGTTCACTCCTTCACACACTATATAAACACACACCCGTTCACCCTCTCAGCCACACATCACATAGACACGTTCACTCCTTCACACACTATATAAACACACACCCGTTCACCCTCTCATCCACACGTCACATAGACACGTTCACTCCTTCACACACTATATAAACACACACCCGTTCACCCTCTCATCCACACGTCACATAGACACGTTCACTCCTTCACACACTATATAAACACACACCCGTTCACCCTCTCATCCACTCATCATATAGACATGTTCACTCCTTCACATGTCCAATACACACAGACGACCTTTCACCTTCTCACCCACATGTGTTCTTTGGAGATGAAGGTAAAGAAGCAGGAGGAACGAAGGTGGTGTCGCGTGCACGCGCGTGTGTGTGTGTGTGTGTGTGTGTAAACCAATAACAAACACACTCCACTGGGTTTCGTTCCTCCCGCAGCAGCGCTTAATGTTTATGGCTTCTCTCAAATAAAAACTTGAGAGAAAGTGGTTTCTCACCAAGAAAGACAAGCGGTCGCGGAGGTTTTTATTGAACTTGTGACGCGGTGGCGTCGGGGAGAGCACGGCCGCCTCGCTGCCAGAAGGTCCCGGGTTGGATCCCATGGGAGGCCCTCCGGTGTGGAGCCTCCATGCTCTCCACATGTCAGGCTGGGTTCCTCAGGGTTCTCCGGGTTCCTCACGCAGTCCAAACACATGCTGGAGGCTCAGGGAGGCCCCGCAGACCTGGGAATGATTGAAAGTATCTTCATGGCCGATGAATGACTGAGTGAATGGTTGTACGTCTCTGTAAAACACATGAATGAAAGCATGAATTGTTGTACGTCTATGATTGTTTGTCTGTACGAGTCAGTGAGTGAATGTTTTTATGAGGCCAAGCTCGTGGAGACTAGTTTTACCACTAATATGTCTGCATGTGTGTGTGTGTGTGTGTGTGTGTGTGTGTGTGTGTGTGTGTGTGTGCAGTCTGACAGATGTCATGAGAAGTTAAAAGTCTCCTGTGTCTCAAAGATGTCTCACACATTTTCCATGAAATTCGAAGAAAAGAATTTTCTGCTTTAGAATCCTGGAAAGAAGAGAAGTTCTCCTCCTCAGAGCTCCACCTGCCTCGATCGCGGCAGATTTATTTTTATTTTCCCGCTTTTCAGGAATCACGCCGGGTCATTTCATCCTTTTTCACCGCGTAGTGACAGCAAGGCAGGGGGGAACAAAATAACAGAAGAAGAACTTGAAATGTTGAAATAGATGAGCGTAGAGAGGACGGAGGTGTCTGCCAGACGCCGGCTGCTATTAAAACTGTTATTATCCCGCATGAACACAGACTCAAGACGCCTTCTGAGGCGACACGTCGCCGGTTAGATCGCCGTTCTGGAGACGTCAAGGAGGACGGAGGGGCTTTCGGACACGGGCGGAGGAGGGGGGGCAGAAGATCTGGTGGAAGGACACCGAGGCCGGAGGTCCAAAGGAAGACCAGGCAGGAGGGTTATGGGTGGAGGGGAACAGGTCAAAGGTCATGGTGGGACAGGAGGGATGGAGGCAGATGATTGGCTGTGGAGTAGATGGAGTTACATAATCAGCTGCTGGGGAGACAGAAGATTTGCTTGAGATTGGATGGAGATGATTGGCTGTGGTCATTCCTGATGAGAACTACCAGAAAGAATAGAAGCAGATGCGGTAAAAGACATACAAGCCAGAAAATACATGTCAGAATAAGCAAAAATATCCTCGCAGTGTTGAGAAACCAATTTGTGTGTGTGTGTGTGTGTGTGTGTGTGGAGGGGTCTTTGCGCGGGTTCAGCCTGGGACACCACACCTGGTTATGTTCAGTCCAGTCAAATACTTTGTGTGATGAATTTGCATCGAGTCGAAGTGTTTCTTCATGTCGACCCATTGTTTATCATTTGTCAGTTTGCACCAGAACTGTGTGTGAGTGTGTGTGTGTGTGTGTGTGTGTGTGTGTGTGTGTGTGGAGGGGTCTTTGCGCGGGTTCAGCCTGGGACACCACACCTGGTTATGTTCAGTCCAGTCAAATACTTTGTGTGATGAATTTGCATCGAGTCGAAGTGTTTCTTCATGTCGACCCATTGTTTATCATTTGTCAGTTTGCACCAGAACTGTGTGTGAGTGTGTGTGTGTGTGTGTGTGTGTAGTTTGCCAAACACACAATCTCTTGTGTTTCTGCTCGAAGCCGAGCCACGTAAGAACTGTTGATCTTTCTTGTTTTTTTTGTCTGATGTCTGTAATTCATCCAGCGGCAGGGCCTCGTCCAGCCCTTTGGATGCAGCCTCTCCAGGCGACGGCCAGAAACAACATCGTAAGTGTATTTTCACTCCATTTACGTGTCGTCTCGCTTTTGAAACGAGGAGCCCGGAGCGAGCCGGAGGAGCAGAGGAATACCGATGAACTCCTTCAAAGCTGGAAGAACTTCTGACGCCAAGCCCCGAAGCAGCCGGACGCGGTAGCGTTATCAGAGCCTTCGCTTCCGTCCTAGCGTTACTTTCCTGTACGATACCGTGATCCTGTACGATTTCAGGGGGTTAGCAGATGCGTAGCCACATGCGGAAGGCGGAGCTCATCGGGAGGCAGCGGTATGAAGCGGTACGAAGACAACAATGACCGCCTCTACCTCAGAGCGGGGGTCAGCACTGGCTACGCTACGCTACGTTATGCTATGCTACGCTACACTGCCGTTTATTGTGGTCTGAAACACAACTCTGAGCTCTGCACTGCCCTCTAGTGGACACATAAGATAAGATAAGATAAGATAAGATAAGATAAGATAAGATAAGATAAGATAAGATAAGATAAGATAAGATAAGATAGATAGAGAGACGTTTAGAAAATTGCAAAAGACATCCAGAAATAAATAGACAGCAGAGAAAACAACAACAGCCACTTCAAGGACGAGAAAAACCAAGGCCTTTTACCTGAGCATCCTTAGACCAGTGCTTCTCACTTATTTCCCGTTACACCCCCCACTCTCCACCACAACTATTATTAATATCATTTGTCTGTAAAATTGTTGTATGTCCTCTGCACAACATTGTATCCTCATTAGCATTAAGAAAAGAAAAAGAAATAAATATAGATCCACTTTCAACAAAGAATAGCTTCATTAACATTAACGAACATAGCGCTGCTCTCCCGGAGTGTGTTTTACAAATGATTATTGATGATTGTTGCTAATATGCGGCACGTTTTTGCTGAAGAAACTCAAGCAGCTTATCGGTGTAATATGTGTGTCATGTCTTTCATTCATTTGTCTTCTCGCTGTCCGCTGACAATATTTTAGAGCCGGTAAATCTTTCCCGCTCTCCCGGCGTGGACACGGTGAAGCTAAGCGCTACGTAGCTTCCTCATATTTCCCGGTCTTTGCTTTGGTGACTTTGGTTTGTCTCATTATCTCCGTCTCTCACCCTCTTTCTTATCGGCCCTGTTCAATATTTTTCCCCGCTGTCGCTTGAGGGTTTGATCACTGTACCTGCTGCCTCCTGCTGTGGCCGTGCACGCCCATGCAGGTGGACGGACGGGGGAACAGATGGACGCTTGGATGGATGGATGGATGTGCAGATGGACGGACAGTGGAGTAAAGTAAATGTTCTGTCTTACAGCAGGACAACAGGACTCTCACTGAGTTTGGGTTCGAGTTCAAACCAAACGATCGCCGAGCGCTAATAAGTGGACATTCAGAGACGGCGGGGAAAGTGAACGCGGAGACCTGGAGAAGCCGTGGACGGGGAGCCTCTAATGAAGGCCGGCTCTAAATAAACGGTAAATAAACAAATACGCAAAAAGAAAAGCAGTTGTTTACTCTCTGGGAAATATCTAGGATATCTAGATATCTCTGAAACGGCCCCTGCGGCCCCCCGAGTGTCCCCTCCACGGCAGAAAGGCTCCCGTATCCATGGGCAACATGTGAAAGCGCCACAGCGCTCGTATTTCAGAGCCTTGTTTAGACGTCGGCCCCCAGATACACCCTGGCTGCTGTTTCCCCCGCCGGATATCACATATCAGCCGCATAAAACAGCCGTGATGTGATTTCCTGGCGGGCCGGCGGGCGGGGGGGCCGGGGGGGGCCGGGGGGGGCCCTTCTGAACCCCTGACGTCGCCGCCCTCGACCCGCCGCGCTCAAATTACCGGAACCCTTTGAACGCGGCGAGTTCTGCCACGCTGCCTTTTCAAAGACAATTTACAGCAAGTGCACTTAACCACTTAAATGTGTCTTTTTTTATATTTGGGACCAATTTGAGTGTTTGCTTTTTTAATATTTACTTGAAAATGATTCCAGGACCTCTCTCCCCACCCCTGGCCCGACTGTACCGCAGCACTTTGGTTGTGTTTGTTTTTTCTGGGCCGCGCCGCAGCAGAGCGAGGCCCGAGGTTCGACAAAATACTCCCGTCCTATTGGACGACGGCGTGTTGCTTCTTGGAGTCTCGCGAAGCGACGCGCCACATACGGCCTCGGGGGCACGGGGAAGATCGAGCCCTGAGACACCTGTCGTGATTTCCACTCGCACCTGCAAATATATGCACTATGAGGGAGGTTTAAAGATCAGAACTTGGATGAAAACGAACAAAAACCCTGAGGTGAATGTCCGCAGAGGTTCCGGGTCATCCGTTTGTGGTGAATTCTTGTCGGAATCGTCTTTTCGCTGCAGCTGGACTCAAATGTTGTGACTTGAAGACGTTCGTGCGCTTCATCCCAGAGGCTTCTTTGGTTCTCGGCTGAAGAATCACAGTCAGAATCAGAATATGTTGCTGATGGCCGGGGGGGAAGTACAGTAGCTCTGCCTTGAACGCAGCTCTGCTGCAGTCAGGCGGGGAAGAATCAACATAGAACTCGATATAAAAATGAAGAATAAGAATAGTTAATGATAAAAATGAAATAAAAAGAGCAGTAAAGATTGAAAGGAAGAAATAAAAATACAGTTAAAGGTATGTAAAGATATATAGAAATATGTATTACATATATACATGTATATTTACAAGTACATGTATCTTATTACATGTGGTCATTTTGTTTTGTTTTTTTTACTTTGAATGAAATCCAAACTGGTAACATCCACAAATACATACTGGATAAATACATGCTTTTTTCCAAACAGTGTCTGTAACACGGCTGATGAAAAAGAAGAATGATAAATAAGACGAGGAAAAGTCCATCCATGCATCAGTTTTTGTCGTCCTCCTCCAGCTGACGTCTCTCGCTCTTCCTCCTGCGCGCTGAAACCAGAGAAGTTGACTTCTTCGCCATCGGAATTGAACGGCCTCACAATTTCACACTCATTTCATGGGTCCGATGTGACGAAGATAAATGTTCTGGTGGCGTGAAGTACGTTAGCCCAAAAAAATCCATCAATTAGCCGCATCGTTGTTTAAGGCGCAGCGTTCAAAGCGTGTGGAAAAAGTAGCGTCTAATAGTCCGGAAATGATGGTCCATGTTCTGGAACGTTGTGGTTTGTTTCCCTGTCGTGGTCGATTGGAAAGGAGACATCTTTTGAAATCATATCAAAGTTCCCAAGAGGAGCAAGACGCCCCTTTTCAATTTAGGTTCAGTTGTTGTTGAAATCTTCTTGTTGTGGAAAGTGGACTTGATTTTCATCACTTGAAGATGTTTCAGCCTCATCTCAGAGGCTTCTTTACCTTTAATGGCCTGTGGGGAGTTTCCAGGGTCGTGGGCGCGTCCGGGTTATGGTGGTTGGTGGGTAAATGGAAGAGTTGATGGTCAGAAGCTACGTCTAAGGGGTCTCAGGGGTCTAAGGGGTCTAAGGGGTCAGAGACTAGGTCTAAGGACTCAGGGACAAGGTCTAAGGAGTTAGAAGCTAGGTCTAAGGGGTCAGACTAGGTCTAAGGGGTCAGAGACTAGGTCTAAGGGGTCAGACTAGGTCTAAGGGGTCAGAGACTAGGTCTAAGGACTCAGGGACAAGGTCTAAGGAGTTAGAAGCTAGGTCTAAGGGGTCAGACTAGGTCTAAGGGGTCAGAGACTAGGTCTAAGGGGTCAGACTAGGTCTAAGGGGTCAGAGACTAGGTCTAAGGACTCAGAAGCAAAGTTTAAGTGGGTTGTTATGCTAATGGAGGTATCGTTCGTTGGAACAAAAGAGCAACTTTTGTGGGATGACCTGGATTGGAATGTGAAAAGGTGAAGCTAAACCGCCTGTTGGATCTCATGGACTGAGGCTCAGGTGGATGTTAGCAGGTTCTGCCTCTGGTGGCGGATCCTTCCTGGTGGTCTGGAGGGTGCAGAGGGTCCTGGTCCGTGCGAGGTTATCTGTCTGAGATATTTAAGTCCAGTTGTCACGACAAAAAGATTTTGACAAGAGTTCCTGACGTAAATGTTGATTTATTTGTGTCCATGACACTGATCCTGCAGGTGGGAGGGCTGAAGGTCACACGGCCTCGTAGAAACGTACAACCATTCACTCGCTCCTTCACACGTCATAGAAACAAATAAAAGTCTTCACCCTCTCATTCACACATCACATGTAAGGGATCCGATCATTTCTGATTTATCGATGAATAAGTCACTGTTCTTTCAATGTTCTTCCACGCACAGACGGAGTTGTGTTCAATGTGACCTTGTAACTATGGCAGCTCTGCACACACACACACACACACACACACACACACACACACACACACACACACACACACACACACACACACAAACACACACCACTGAAATAATGAAAATATGATTGTGTTTAAACAGGTGAAGCCACTTCCTCTTGATAACAGCGTCCACGTGGAAACTGTTGCAAGCAGGCGGATTTCAGATGTCGTCAGGTGTGTGTGAGTGTGTGTGTGTGTGTGTTAGTGTGTGTGTGTGTGTGTGTCATGACTGACAGCTCTGAGCAGTAATTACAGAATATGAATGTTTCCACATGTGAAGTGGCGGCAGCAATGATTGGGTGAAATATCACCTGAACCCCCGTGCACGTGTCCAATGTTGTGACGCCCGTTCATATTTCACCCTCTCATCTACGCATCATATGGAGACCTACAACCATTCACCTTCCCATTCTTGCTGTCAGCACTGCACCACCGTACTGCTTGGAAATAATATACTTGCTGTATTTATGCAGACATGTTTCTCTATATATGTGTATATATTGAAAATCCACAGCTCTCACACTGTAATTACACATCATAGATCTGAATGAATGAATCTTCTTCTGAAATACTTTGTTCTTTGCATAGTTGAATGCGCTGACAGCAAAATCACTCCAAAATGATGAATGGAAATCCAATGTATGAACCCATGGAGGTTTGGACTCCAAATGAACGTGTAAAAACGCACTCAGGGCCGATCCAGTGTTGATGTCATGTCCTTAAAACAACTCCAAATGAATCAGTGTTGCTTCCTAAGTGGACAGTTTGATTTCACACGAGCGTGATTGACTTGGAGTTGTATTGTGTTGTTTAAGTGTTTTTTGGAGCAATGCCTTGGCTCTACCTCTCTGACCCGGTTACTCATGTGGAATTTGACCCAGTTGCTGAACTATGTGGCCCTTTGTGTTGTGCGCGATGTTCTTTTGTCCAGACTGTGTTTACCTTCCCGTCGGTACGCGGCGGGACCGACGGCGGAGGCCAAATTCTTTGTACGAGGGAACGGACTTGGCCGATAAATGGGGTGCCGATTCTGATTCTGAGGAGGGAGACGGAGCAGGATGTTTGAGCTACAGGAAGAAAAAAAATCCCAATAAAAAAATGTCTTCCGTGGCGGCGGCGGGGTTCGATTCCAGATGTGGGAGCGGGGCGAGCGGGAGAGGCTGATTGTCGATGTTGACGGATGAATCCTGGCCGCGTCTCGGCCTCGAGCGACGCCAGAGAACAAAAATACACACCGCAGGTTAAAACTTGAAACTCCGTCGCAGGTATGTTTTCACTTCTGGAAACCGCCGCTTTGTTTTCGTTGGTTGTTTTCGTTGAAGTTTAGAATAAGAATATTTTCCTACGCGGGGTTCAGTTTTGGCCGGGACGTCTTCGACATGTTCCCCGACGGTGTCCCTTTCACGGCCTCCCTGTTTGTTTCTGATTCTGCTTCGTGAAAACAAAACTACAGATTCAACACACATTCAGGCACTTTGGATTTAATCGGGTTTATTAAAGCGTCCAGATAAAGAGGCATCAGGGGATGAGGAGACATGGCGCCGCCAGAAACTGAATGTATTTGGCAGTGAGACTGCGGTAACTTGTTTCTGGAAATATTTACGGATTTTTTTCTGATTGTAAAATAATCTGAAACCCATTTTTCTCATTTCTACAGCACTTTCATTCTAATATTTATAACAATAACAATAATAACAGTAATAATAATCATATCATTATTACTATTATTGTTGTCTTCTTATCATTATTGATAATAATGTGAAGAATTTAAAATGGATAATAATAACAAAAATAATAATAATAATAGTAATTAACTGGCTATTTGATATTTGGGGAAATTCTGCCGTGATTTTCTGTGTGATTTCTTGCTGATTTTAAAGTAATTTACACTGATTATTATTTGTTTTCATTCAGATTTTCACGGGATTAGTTTTTGATTTTCTTGCTGTTTTTTCACCAATTTTGTTTTGTTTGGTTTTGAGCTCTGAATTCTCTCTTTTTGCGAGTTTAGAAACAATTCAAGGACTCAATCAAAATACAGCATTGGCATCCAGTAGCATCAACATACACATTCACACAGATGCACTCAAAATGACAAAAAACTGCAAACACATCCATGCACATATAAACACCCACACATGTACATGCTCACACACTCAGAAGACATGCACATGCACATGCTTGTGATGCAGGTAGACACATGCACGGACACCAAGGCGTTGTACACGAGGGGTTATCTGCAGGGACGCCTCACTGTCCCATCCACGTGCGCGTTCCTCCGTGCACCCACTGCTCCCGTCCCATCGCCAAACATCATCACTCCTCACACAACCGGGACGCGCTCAGCAGGTTTTCAACCACAACCGCTTGTGGAGAACTTATTTCTAATCGTTAGCTTTTCTCTCCATTTTGC
The DNA here is from genome assembly GCF_037954325.1 of Fistularia commersonii. NCBI lineage: Eukaryota > Metazoa > Chordata > Actinopteri > Syngnathiformes > Fistulariidae > Fistularia > Fistularia commersonii. The sequence goes on from NC_141303.1 coordinate 451,197, forward strand.
AGCAAGAGTCCAAAAAATGAATAAATCATGGAAATATTGAATTGGCAAGAAAGTGTTTGGTTGTTTTTTTTTAACAAAAATACAATCTAAACCGTCTGGGGAAACTCCAGGAAATGATGTGGAAACTACATAAAAATCAATTTTAAAAATGATTTATCATCTAATTAGAAAAAAAAAATATATATATATTTAAGATATTATAAGATAAAAAAAACTTTATTGATCCCCATGGAGGAAATTCTTTTGTCACTGCAGCATAACAGTCATAGTATCGATGAATACAAATATAAATATAAATAGAGAGACAGTTAGAAGATAACAAAAGACATCCACAAAGAAATAGACAGCGGAGAGAGCAACAACAACAACAACAACAACAACAACAACAAGATCTAGGATGATGTGGATTACTGAATATTTCCCAGTATTGACAACAATACCAAAGACAACGTCCGTGGAGGTTCTCAGTCATCCAGATTATGTTGAATTCTTGTTGAAATATTCTTGTCTTGGCAACTGGACTTCAGTTTCAAAAACAACAAAATAACGACAACGACAATATTTAAAAATGTTTTTTTATTGTAAGACAAGTGGAATTTGATGAAAAAAAGAAAGCTATCAACAAAAAACAGCAGGAAACTGATGAACATTTGATATGTGAGTAATAACTCATCTGAAGTCACAAGAACGCATATAAAATCCATCAGAAACACACTTAATATGGAAAAAAAGTGCCCAAAATGGAGAAAATAATTTGCAAATGTACTCATTTATTTTAGTGGAATCAAATCAATCAAATTTTATGCCAAAACGCCAAAAGAAGAAATGAGGTATCTGGAGCTGACAGTGCTTTTCAACGTTGTTTGTGATGACGCTTTACACTCTGCTGACCCACCACAGACTCCCACACCGTTTATTCGAGACAAATGACGTCCTGCAGCTCAAAGTCTGCTTTCAATGTACTCTTCTAGGTTTATTGTTCTCATTAGGATATTTTCCATCATTCTGGGGGTTTAGTTCTGACTAGCTGATGGTGATGATCGGTGGATCCGATGTGACCAACATCCAGCCGGGCCGCTTCTCGGAGCGTTACTGTTCTCTTGTGGCCAAATGCGTCGCTGCAGCGGCTGCAAATCCAAGACAACAGACACTTTATTCATCCCCATAGGGGAAACTATTTGGTCACAGCAGCGTCACAGTCATAGCATCAATAGATATAAATATAAATATAAATATAAATATAAATATAAATATAAATATAAATATAAATATAAATATAAATATAAATATAAATATGAATAGAGAGACGATAGACAACAGAAAGGAAACTAAAAGGACAGCGAGGGTGAGAATAGACAACCAAACAATCAACAGCAAAGATTAGAACATAAACAGTGACAATAGCAAAGAATGAACAGGATACAAATGGACTGGGACTAACAAGGATAAAAGAGAAACAGCATAATGATAGCAAACGTTTTATTTTATTTTATTTTATTTTATTTTATTTTATTTTATTTTATTTTATTTTATTTTATTTTATTTTATTTTATTTTATTTTATTTTATTTTATTGTGAGCGCGAGTGCGTTCGGTTTGTCCCTCCGCGGCTCCCGTAGCGCGAGCCTTCTGCTGTCGTTATTTTCAAACGAGACGCGCGTTCGTCAACGTCTCCGTTTGGCTCGTGACAGCGAACGATGGCGTAAGTAAAGTTACATTTTTAAGCTTTAAACGCGGTTTACTCTTCTAAAAACAGAGGAAATTGCACAGAAACATATTCTTATAGCCCCGGAGGTTCTTGTTCTCGTTCATTATTTGTAATTAAGAGTAGCGTAGCTTACAAGCCAACTCAAAGGAAGTGGGAAGTTTGTTTGCTAACCCTGCGTTTTCCCGTTATTTAGCTAACTAGCTCAGTCAAGTATGATAAGATATTATGTAAAATAAACAATCTTAACGTGGCTCTCTTTTTATCTGTCGGTTTTAACCTTACTTTATTTAGCAGCAGCGTCCAGCGGCTCAAAATAAACTAATGGCCATATTCCTGTCGATTTCAGTCAAATCGTTACTTCTAAACGTCCTTTCTTGGACGTGACGCAGCATTTCGAGTTCTGTCCGTCCTTGTAATAAATCAATTTTGTCAAATTAAGTTTCTACGTGTTGAGACCCAAGTCCCAATCCGTGGTCTCTGAGGAGAGAACATCTGATGAAAATGGAACCGCTGTGATTTATTTGTTTGGCATATCATCAGATAGTTACACAAAATGAGGATTAACAGACCGCTGAAGTATCAGCCATAGAAATTATTGTTTAGAATAACGCACCATCAAGGGCTGGGCTGTATGGAGACATTATTTGGACCTTTGAAAGGTCCTTGTTTGTTCATCATCATTCTTTATTATTTGAGGGTTTCACAGCTTCTGTCATCTCAACCCCACTGGAAAGCGGTTGTCTTTTTCCGTCCTAAACCTGTACGGAAAATGAGCGTTGTTGAGCTGTTTTTTTTCAATATTTTTGTTTGGCAGAATGGCATCTTCAACCACAAAGACCAGCGAGAGCTTGATGAAGACCCCCAAAGCTGCCAGGACTCTGTGCCTTGGGAGCGGCAAAGGAGGAACCCCCATCACCATCCCTGCATCACCCTTCATGAAGAAGCTGGGCTGTGGGACCGGCGTGAACGTCTACCTGATGAACAGGTTGTCGCTGTTGTCTTCTTTGGGAGTTCAGACTTAGCCAGATGTTGACTGAAAAGCAGAGGGACGGATTATTGTTCATTCAAACCGTTTTGATTCTGTTTAATTGTGATTTTCCAAAGGTTTTGCGGAGGAAAACTGTCTTGACATAACATGAAACTAACAAGTGGAGGTGAATTTCAGAGAGGGTCGGGTCAGCGCGTCTCCCTGGGCTGTGAAGAAGATCAACAGTAAATGCACCTCCAAGCAGCTGGCGGTTTATCAGTCGCGTCTCAACGAGGAGGCAAAGATCCTGAAGGAGATCGACCACCCCAACATCGTGGGTGAGATTCACATGTCCGCCCGATTAAATCTTTTATGTGATGAGTGAAATGAATGGAAGTGACCATCAGAAGCCCTTTATTGCTACATTTCTGCTTTATCAGACTCTCAAGATAAATATATTCACCAAAAGTTTGATTTGTCTTTTCTTAATTAGGCTTTGGCTGTGTCTGTCTCACTTTTTCAACTTATTTTACAGTAATTTCTTGTTGATTTGTACACTTTTCTCTGGGTTTTATGAAACTTTTTGGTCTTACGTCGCATTATCCCGTAACTTGTCATGTAGATTCTTGATGATTTATCAAGGACCCTTTTAAGAATTTTAAAAGGTGAATTTAACTCAGCACATTTTACCAGGATTTTGAAAACAACTAACTCTGCGCGCTGAAGGTATAAATGACGGTAATGAGACATCCGATGTGCATCTGTGGAATAGGGTTCCGGGCCTTCACCACCGCCAAAGATGGATCCAAGTGTCTGGCCATGGAGTTTGGAGGAGAGAAGTCTCTCAATGACCTGATAGAGAAGAGAAAGGAGGAGGGACTTGAGCAGTTTCCTGCTGCTAATGTGGAAAAAGTGGCTCTTCATGTGGCTCGTGGCCTTCAGGTACCTCTTCAGCCTGCGTCTTTACTTGCACTTTAAAACATGGATGACACGGTCATGAGTGAAGATAAGTTCTTTGTGTTATTGGGGTCTCTTTTCAGATGTCTTTCACAAGCATTAAAATAATTCAGACACACATCACTGATTTGACAGTTTAATATACCGCTTTAGTATATATAAAATATATATATATATATATGAGAGAGTGAGAGTGAGAGTGAGAGTGAGTGTCCAGGTAATTCCACAGAATTTATGAAGGTCATTCCTAATAGTTTTAAGTTTGTGCAGAGTTCAATCACGTAAATTCTCAATCATCTTCCATCGAATGTCATTTATGATTTACAGGGATGTTTTCAAATGTTTTTTGTCAGTGCTTTTTGCAGATTCTTCCAGTCATGGATGCTTATGTTTGCGATGTCATTACTTGCTCCCTGTCACTAAGCCCTCCTCCTCAGTGGAGGTCAGTATGAAGGTCTCCATCTTGCCCCTCACTCTCTGCAGTATCTTCACAATGAGAAGAAGCTGCTGCACGGCGACATGAAGTCCTGCAATGTGGTCATCAAGGGCGACTTTGAGACGGTGAAGATCTGCGACGTGGGCGTGTCTCTGCAGTTGGATGAGAACATGACAGGTGGGCCTCGCTGTTGGTCGCGTGACCCTTCTTGGGGTTCCGTCCCTCTGAAACAACATGTTGCAGCTGTCAGAGCCAGTATTGCTTTGAACCAACCCCGACTATTCATTTACTTGTGAAAATCTAGATAGAATAGAATATTCAGTGCTAAATCTATACAAAATAGCCAACGCTTCCAATGCTTCTTTTTCATATCACAGTCAATTCTAAAGTAAAGTCAGTTGTATCCAAAAAACCCCAAATAGGACCATAAGTCAGTAGCGCTGTTTAAAATCTAGTGGCCGTGAAATGGATTTCAAAAATTCAAATATCAATTTAAGTAAATAGAAAGCAGTGCAAATCATGCAGTTAAGAAATGCGGTAGACAATCATTGGTGGATAACCTGATCATTCAGTAGAAAACACCTGCAGTACTCGAAAAAAGAATTACCTGTGAATCCGTAATTATCTGAAAAGCCATGACAGTCAGGTAAAGGAGGACAAGTGACAACTTGGAGATTGGACTTCGATCAGTTGAAATGATAAATGATAAGAAATGAGATACAAAGTATTTCCACAGTTGTGCAGACTTTTCTCTCCCCTTGAAAACGTTATTCCGCCGTCAGTGTCGGATCCGGAGGCCGAGTACATCGGCACGGAGCCATGGAAGCCCAAGGAGGCTCTGGACGAGAGCGGAGAGACGGAGATCACCGACAAGGCCGACATCTTCGCCTACGGCCTCACCCTGTGGGAGATGATGACTCTGGCCATGCCTCACCTGGAGGAGGAGGACGACTACGAGGGGGATGAAGGTGAGACCAGTGAAACTACCAGCAGTGATCGGTGGCACGAAAGTGACCAAAAATGCAAGACTTGTCTGAAACGTCGTGGGAACGAGCTGCCGACCTTGAACAGAAACCATTGGTTTATAATGGATATTAGACAACTAGACAATTTATCTAAGGAAGGAATATTATTTTGAAACTGACCCTCTGTCTACATTTGGAAGATAGAAGTAAAATGGGAATGAGGAGGCCTGATGTTTATGCCGCCGATGCCAGCTGGATTGTTGATGATGAATAGAAGAAAGTTTTTCAGAGTCATTCCAACCCGTGCGAATGGTTTCATGTTGTTGAAATCTCAGAGGACTCTCTGGAGGAGAGCTTCGACGAGGAAGCCTACTATGAGCGCCTGGGGACGCGGCCGCCGCTGTACGCCGAGGCTCTGGGCAGCTCGTACCGCAGGATGGTGGAGCTCTTCTACCTCTGCACCGAGGAAGACCCTAAGAGGAGACCCTCGGCCGCCCAGATCGTGCAGGCGCTGGAGAGCAACACCCCGCTGGAGAAGACCTCCGCCGAGGTGATCGTCATCGACTGAGGGCAAGTCCCTTCTCTTACTTCACCACACCGCAGTCGGTCGGTGTGAATTCATTGTCTTTAAATGTCAACTTTCATTGTTTCGTTCCTTCTTCTGTATTTTCACTGTTATTTCTGTGTTTGTTTCTTGACTTCCCTGTGGTTTTAATAATAAAACATGGCTACATGTCACATGTTGTCTGACCGTCATGGTGGAAGTTGAAGCGTGAAGCTCCGAACCATCCTTTCACTGCAAATGCTTCACCCAATCAGTTTGTAAAACAAAAAAAAACAAAAAAATCTCTGATTAGTTCCTCTAACTAATTTCAAGAGGAGATTCGGCAGGTATCAGAAATAATTATTCTGTTAAATCAGTTTTGTACTTTTGCTTCATTGAAGAAATTACTTTTTTTTTTTTTTTTTGAATTGACCTACAAAATGGAAGTCCACACGTTTGTCCAAAATACCCCAGCCTGCAACTTTATTTTAAAGGCTGATATAATCTGACATTCGTTCCCTTCGGTCTGAATTTCAAGGACATAATCCCATTTTCTCTAGCAAGTTTTTAGATTTCTAGTTTTCCAAAGGTCAAAAACTGCTGTTGCTCTGGATATGTTGCTTCCCTTAAAAAAATGCCAGTGAATTTACTCGAGGCAAAGCCATTGAAAATATTTTTAAAAACAATTCTCTTCAATATTTAATAATTAGATTTTAGTCTAATGTTCGGCTGACGTTACAGTTGTATCTGACCTACTTCTTGTCCCTGTTCCAGTTCACACTTGATTTCAAGCAGACGTTTCGCAGCAAAAGAAGAAAAGTTGCGAGACGATTCTTAGTACTTTTTTAAAACCATGACTTTGCTTTATTCAGTATATTTACAAAGGAGAACACGGCTGAACGGCGATGGCGTTCAGCTGAACAGGGGCTCATAAAAATCCCTCCAGAACGATCAGGAAACACACCGAGAACAACGTACCGAGAATAGCCCTCAGGGTTCCTTTGTTTTCAACTCTAACACAGACCGGCAAAACAAATCAAGTTCAAACTCAGGGATTGAGATTTAAAAGAAAACAAAAAAATTGTTCTGCATCAAAGAGGAGCAGCACTGAATATAAATACTGACATGAACGGCTTCAAAACTGTAAACTCCAAACTGGCCTCTTCAACGGGAAAAACACCAGGATGTACAACCAGTCCTTCCAGCTGTTAAAGCCCCCGTACTTTCATCCCACTGTGGTGGAAACACTTCACGGGACGAAGTTGTACACGAGGAAGGTCGGCGTGCCGCAGTACTTGGTCGCGAACTGTTTGCCGTCGGGCGTCGGATCGGAGAAGGCGATCTCGTCCTTGGTCAGGTTACTGCCGAACATGAAAGTCCTCCTGAAGGTGAAGGTCAGAGCTCATATTTGAATCTTTTCATTTAAAGTCTGCTTTTGTAAATATTACAAAGTGCAATTCTGATATTTACTGTTGCTTTTCAGATTTTAAATTAGACATCAAGATGTACCTTGCCGAAAACAACTCTTGTTCCCGTTATTACAAACAAAGCGATGGATGTGGCGGTTTAATGTTAGGTTTTGATGAGATAAGCTAATATGAAATCGGCAAATCTGCATATAAAGAGTTAAAGGAGGTAGGAGAGGAATACAAGACAGGTGAACTTTTGCCTGATTAAAAATGTCAAATTTACCTGCAGTTTAACCCTTCATGGACATGAACACAAAGTGAACATTTAATGTATTCCAGTCTCTGTCAAAATGTGTTTAGTGGCTATAGCTGGTGAGAAAGGACAGTTTAGCATCCCGTATGCCGTACCTGACCGCGTCCAGCATGCGGGTGGCGACGCCCTGCCTGCGGGCCAGACTGAAGACCCAGACCCGGCTGATGCCACACAGGGCCTGCTCAGGGGTGGTGGAGCAGCACCAGGCTCGCTGACGGTCCAAGAAGTTGTCCCTGCTGGCTTCTGGACCTCCATCGGGCTGCTCCAGGACCCTGTAGGCCTGTGCATAAAACAACAAGCAATGAGCAATTTCCCTTTTTAAAAAAAAAAAAAAAAAAAAACAGCACAGCGTGGTGACCAGAGGCTTTAGAAACAGGATTTCACAATGCTTGTGCTTTTTCTTCATTCCTAAGCCAGCCGATGAGGCGATCGCACCTGTCGGATGTGCTCGGCGACCAGGCAGCCGACCACCACCCTCTCCGTGTTGACATACAGGTAGGTCTTCGACTGGCCGGGTCTGCTGAGGGTCACCTGCTGGAAACCCAGCTCGTTGTCGGCAACGTGCCGCACGTCTTCAGCCTGACCGCACACGCAAAGGGCAAGGAAAACACAGCACGGACCGCTTAGTCTTTAAATGTGAAAAACAATTTATGGATAAAAAGAGTTTTCACTGTCAGGTTTGATCTCAGACTTTCTACAACCAGACGGACTTCATTTTCTCGTGAAAATGTCATTTTGTCTTTATTGACTAACAATCTTGACTCAAATTGCTTTAAACAAATGTTTTTTTTTGAATAATCACCCAAAGCAAGCACTAAAATTTGCATTGACAGCAGGGAAATAACCACACATTTTATAATGAATTATTGTAATTATAATTTAAAGAGTCAGGTGATTAATTTTGAGGTATTTAATGCTAATAAATATTGCAATATCTACTTAAAATATGCTCCTTTACATAATCAAATTTATATAAATGTGGAAGTAAAAGATGAATTGCTTCAGTCTCAATTCATTGGACCGGCGTTCAGAGGGAAGCACCTGCGTCCTTTTCAAAAACAAACCTTCCTCAGGGCATATTTGGGGTCTTCAGGCAGGACCAGCAGAATCTTCCCGTCCCAGAACTCGGCCACGACCCGCTCCTTCTTCCAGCCCTGGAGGCACAACGGATGAGACGCTGCAGGTGAAGGACAGCCACACACACCCGCACACAACCGACCCTGATCTCAACGAATGGGACGATCGTCCTCCACTGAACAAAAATATCTTGTTACAACGGTTTGTAACAGCCTGAAACCAGAGCTTTAAAAATACTTTCACTAAGAATCCTGAATCAAATACACTCTCGGGTGGAGGCCGTCAGATCGTTACCACAAACTTGATGGCGTCCACGAAGCGCTGGTGGAACTGGCTGTGCTGGAAGTTGTCCTCGGGGTTGTCGGCGCTGTAGACCATCCCACAGGAGCTGCAGGTGGTCACTCCGAACTGCTTCTGACCGGCATCCTGACCAGAAATGCACAGTAACCGTCATGTGATAAAGCCACTTTACTTTGGGATTTTTTTGTTTTCCAATCTTTTTCCTATTAAAATCAAGATGCAAGTTTTTAATAAGTGCAATCTATAGGTGAAGTGAAATCTATATCAAGTAATTATTTCCCAGAAATAATAAATAATAATAACCTCACCCCACCCTGTTTCAAAATCTGAGTTACTTCGAAATTATCCTGAAAAACAAATACTCAAAAAGGAAGACAAAATTCAGATAAGAACACGAAAGGTATGCAAAAACTGACGGGCAAACTGCAAAAATTGGACAATATTTAAAATGTTTGGAACTAAGGTCTAAAGACACTAAAGTCAGTTTGATGATTCAACTTAAAATGGTTTTTTTTTTCAAAATTCTTGCCCAAAGATTAAAACTAGAATAATGCACTGCTTTTACGAACCAAAGAAAATATTCCTGATTTTTTTTTTCAATTCTGAATGTCATGCCAATATTCCCATGTCTCCCAAAACGAGGGAGCTAAACCGGGACGTACGATGACGAGCTGGTCTTCATCCTGCTTCTCCCTCTTCTTGCGGAGCGTTCGCTCTTTGGTGGCCCCGGGCAGAGTCTGCAGGGCCCTGGTCTGACCAGCAGGGGTGCTGCAGACACCAGAGGACAAGCAGTCAGGGTTCCACTCCTCTCTATGCATCACTAACATTAAAGTTAGAAATCCAACTCCCTTACGAAAAATGTAATAGTCTTACCGCTTGGAGGTGGAGCCAAATATTGGATACACAGCCGTCGACTCTAAACAGACAAAACATTTTCCATTTTACGGAATTCTGAGCACCCAGCATGTGTTCAGGGTCTCACCAGACTGTGGTTTACCTCTGAGTGGGGTGCGCTGGGTGTCTGTGGGACCTCCGTCGCTGGGCTGGGAGCCTTCGTCCGCCACGGTGTCGCCCTGCTGGACACAAACACTTTTCAGATTCTGCTGCGAAAAGAACATTTCCAACCAACACTCTTGATTACAGTGGCTTAAATTAATACGGATCCATGAAAATTAGCAACAACTTGCTAAGTGAGTTGAGGAGAGACAACCTTCCTCTTCAGGTCCACCGTGCTCTACCTGAGGAGCCAAGCCTTTGTGTGGAGAGCTCGGGATTCTTCTCAGCAGGACCTTCAGGTCCTTTGTGATACTGTGTTTCTCCCCCAGGACTTGAGGAGAGCTGAGGGGAGAAGAAAAAGATCAGGCAGCGAGCCGGACCATGAAGACCAATACAGTCTCCAAGTTGTGCAATGGAGCTATGAGGGCACCCGGAGAATCACCCGTGCAGTGGCGATGGGGTTTGCGGCAGGTCTCTGGGCGAGTCACACTGGGTTCTGGGCTTTACTGCGGTTTGCTTCTGCTCTCCCTCCTGCGGCAAGGAACCCCAGCAGCACGGTTTAGGACAGGACCTTAGGATTGTTCAAAATTCTGCTTCCTCAAAACGGTAGGTGTGCTCCCCCACCCCCACTCGCTTACATTGAAATTCTCCGTGATGAACTACATAACCAAGATAAATCCCACAAAAAAAAGACCCAACATTTTCCCCACAAAGAGATTCCTGTTGCTGTCTTTGTGTCTGAAAACGAGGCTCGGACCCCCCACCTCAGCAGGACGTTTGCTCCCTGTCGATGGCGGCTGCTCTTTGGGTTTCCCGATGGCAGCCGGCCGGGACGAGGACTTGGGCGCAGACTTTTTGTACATGGACGTGGGCTTCTTCCCGGTCCCAAAGAAAGCTGCTCCCACGAAGAGCTTGGGTTTGGGTTTGGCGCGGGTGAAGGACAGGACGGCCTTCTTGGACTCGGCCGGTTTGTTCGAAGCTGTAACGGCGTCGCTGAAACAGGAAAATGCAGTTGGGAGAAGCGGATATCCCTACAGGCGGGTTCTCAGTAGTTCCCGGTGAAATTAAACTAACCTGGCGCTCGGGTTGGGACCCTTGACCATCTTCATTGACGGCAGGTGGCTCCTGAATCCCATTTTCCTGGCTGCGTTGGAGGAGCTGGCAGCCATCTTTCTTTGCTTCTTGACACCTTTCACATTCTTCGAGCTCTTCTTTTTTGGCTTTTTTACCGGGGAGGGAGGGGAAGGGAGAGCTGGAGGACGGGGAGGCAGAGAATCCTTTACCGCCTTCCTCTCCAGTGGAGTGAGGTAGGTGGACTTCTGCTTCCCATAGAAAGAGCTGGTCATCATGGTGGGTTTGAGCAGAGGCAGCTTGTGGGGGGATTCAGGAGAACCTGAGAAGATGTGGTGACACAATCCAGATGGAGAACTTGAATCTGTGTGTGCTCAGGGTGAGGTTTGGTCTCATGCAAACGCTTGCAAATCCAGATTTCATTAATTCAGCACATAATCACAGTACAGTTGATAGAAATGTCCATTTTTAAACAGCCAAAGACTGAATTGCAGCCATTTCATGCCGAATTTTAGGTTATTTCTCATCATTTTCCGTGTGGTTCCTTGTTTAAAAGGCTCTCTTGCTGCTCCAGTTTTTAAAGGCTATGCCTCGTTCTGAGGCGACCATTTGCGATTTTGACAAAAGTGTCTTAAGGTTGTTCTTACACACGGCTCTTTTTCTGACTGCTGAAAACAACCAGGGACACTCAGAGGCTCAGGTTTAGACACTGCTCAGTGTTTTGCAGTAGACATCTATTTAAGAAACTTGTTCGGTCTATGCAACTGTTCATCTTCATTAGACTTTACATCTGCAGCCCCTTCAGACCCTCCCTTCGTACCTGGTGTTCTGCGGGGGGATTCCTGAGGCGAGGGCTGGAGCTCTCTGTCTGGAGGCACCGCCGGCTTTCTCCTGGGGGACGCCTCCACCCTCACCCCTTTTTTGGCCGGGTGGCTGAGAGATAACAGGTAAGTGTTTAATAGAAAATAGGTGAGAGCACTCTTCAGTTCATCTTTCAGCAACCAGGCCACAGGCGTTCCTCTCCATCCCCTCACTCGCGTTTCTTTTCCACCTTCGGTGAGATTGTTTTGCTCTTGTGTGCTCTTGTGTAGAAAGTGTAGTTGAGGTCAAACCTCCACCTTTTAGTTCAGTGTATTTCAAATGCAGTGCGACAGCAATCCGCTCTGTACTTGCAAAAAAACCCTCCAGGATGACCTGGGATCCGCTTGCGAGGTTCGGTCAGTTACATTGACTGTGAGTGGACAACTCACCTGTCCGAATCCAGAGAGGACAGCTTCCTCTTCTGAGTCCTTGGCATCTTTTTCTGATCTTCACCTACATGAATGGCAATAGTAGCACCTTGTGTGACTCACTTCAAATGAACATTTGGTTTGATATTTTATTCGCCATCAAATACAGGACATTTAATACAGGTTTAAGACCATATTATAGTCCTCGGTAGGTCCAAGTCAAGAGCATCTATCGACTGAAAACAAATAAACCCTGAGTGGATTGGTTTAATATGAATCCAGACCTCGTGTAGTTCCCTAAAAATCAAAAATAGCACGATAAATGTTTGAGAATTTGAGTGCATCATTGTTCACACAAGTACGGTCGTAACGGGACCGGTGCGTGATGAGTTTGCTGCGCCGCAAACCTCCTGTGATCACACACAGAAAACGACGCGCCTTGAATCGTCCCGTTTCAAATCGCAGTTTGCGGCATTTTAGCCCGTGGAAACACAAACACTGATGTTTATCATCAGTCCAGCGTGAAGCGGGATTTTTTAGCAAATGTGTTACGTTGTTTGAAACCCGTTATATTCGCTATATGACCACTAGCTAAGCTAACCTGTTAGCCCATGACGGGACGAGGTTACGAAAGGTCGGGATCAAGTCAATTGGCGGGAGGATCCTCTAAACAGCAGCCAACCTTCGATACGAGGAGGTTTTGCGTGACCACATCCTCCAAAATATTGATTATATTACAACTTTTGCCGTGTTTGACAGACACCATTTTAATCTACCTGACTTTCTAGGTTACGTCAAATAAGCAAGTACATCAAGTAGCTAACAAACGTGTCAAACCGTTAAAAAAAAGTACAATTCATGAAAAATGAAAATGAGATATTAGATACTTACGGTACAAACTTAAAGATTGGCTGAATTGTCCGGAAAGTGGACAAGGATGAGATAATGTGGACTGAACTCTGCGGCTCCGACCCGCCGTTCTTTTCAATGTTTTGAGTTGCGCGCGCGGCAGCGCGGACCGGAAACGGAAATGCTTGTGGAAAGCGGGCTTTTCGAAATAAAACCATCGCGGGAGCGTCGTGATCCCACCACCAACGACTTTTCGGTTTCACAACATTAAATTGAACTCTGGCGCTTTAAAATGCGATGTTTGGGCGACTTCTAGTACGTTGGGTGCTTTTACCTGATAAAAATTTCTGGCAATTTTGAGGACTATTTTGCTTATTATCACAACAACCTACTGCTATTTTACTAATAGGAATTTCACGTGACATTTTATCCTTTAACTGTGTCAACCTTATCAAGTGCTCTAAAATTCCACTTTTAACGTTTATACTAACAACTTATCCTCCGTTTGTACCTGTAGACTTTAAACGCTCCGTAATAACATTTGTGAAACTCTTGGCCGGAAGAAAAAAAAAAATTAGTTTGAAGTTTGACGTCACTTCCTTTATTTATTGACCCGACAGCCAACAACTTCCTGGGTCAAACTTTTAGTCGCATGCGAGAAGTGACAGGCGGTACCGCTACCCTCGGCTGACTTTTATTCTTACGGTTTTGCATCATATTTAGGGCGAACGACTTGAATTGCTGACACGAAAGACCCTCACGTAGCCTTTAAGAAGCCTGTTTAACGTTTATAAGATGGTGTTTTACTTCACAAGCAACGGTGAGTAACGTTAGGAACGCCGAGCTCCTAGCATTGTTAGCATGTAGCCATGCTAGCTTCAGTTGTGGAAAGGGCAGTGACTTCCAAGAGTGAGGTACAATCCATTCTCTGTATCTGTCACCTGGTTCTATTGTGGGTTTTTCTTTTTTTGTTTCTTCGCCAGTGGTGGACCCCCCCTATACAATATATATGGGGAAAGACAAGTACGAAAGTAAGATCCGAGATATTTTTGCATTTCGTTCAATGAACGCTGCCCTCTACTTTCTGACTAACTGAAGCTGACTCTTTTCTGCAGACGAGGATCTGATAAAGTACGGATGGCCTGAAGATGTCTGGTGAGATCTTCCGTCATTTCATGTTTTTTTAGGCTTCCCAGAAGCCACAATGACGATGGGAGTGTGTGCTGCAAACGAATGGGTGATTAGTGACGTTTTGAGTTAGGCCTAAATAGATATGTTCTTTCCTGTTCAGGTTTCATGTGGACAAACTGTCTTCGGCTCACGTTTATCTCAGATTGCCAAAGGTAAGACTTTGTCATCCTAAATCTCATCGAGTGTTTCATTGTTGTGAAACACAAGGGAATTATATGAAATAACACTTATTGGATATTCTGAAGCCATCTTTAAAGTCCAAATGTCCAAAAAGTATGTTTATGTTTGAAAAATCAGTTGTCAGATGCATGAGATAAAAAACACCACGTCGAATACCTTTGTTATTCAGCCATGTTGTTGTTCTCTCTGTTCTACTGAAAAGAACATTTGTTTTTCGGAGAGGGTTTAACACCCACAATGTGTGTGTCTCTTACAGGGTGTGACCATTACTGAGATTCCTCCAGAGGTGCTGATAGATTGCGCACAGTTGGTGAAGAATAACAGCATTCAAGGTAGAAATTACTCTTTTAATCCAGAGAAGAGGTGGAGAGAGACTCAACTTCCCACTGACCACCCCAAAGTCATTTGACTCGTACTTTTCACGCACACAAATATGTGAAAAGAGATTGAATTTGTAAGAAATTACCACACCATCCATTACCTGCTGGTACAGTAATGTGTAAACGCAACAGATAGTTATGTATGGTTTTGAAATATGTGTTTTCAAACACTATTTATCGCTGGGGGGGAACTTATTCTTTTACAACCATGTGGCTAAATTATGGATTTTTCTGGGGAAATTAGGTAGCTTCTTTCCACCAACACCGTCACAGTGGACAAATGAAACCGTTCCGGCAAATCCACTTGCATTTGCCATCATTCTTCAAATCGGCTGTTTTGTGCTTTTTGCACACATCCCCATCAAGAAAGAGACACACAAAAATACCTTTGGTTTTTTTCAAGTTTAAATCGATCATTCTGCAGGAAATAGAGCTGCTACGAGGAAGTTTGCAAAAAGCATTTGCGTTGTGTACCCGTAGTTGTAGATGTTACCCTCATTTCACAAAAAGTTTAAAAAAAAAATCTTTTTTATAACATCTTGCTGCATTATCTCACGTTTCAACTGGGACACCTGCAGATTATAGACAAGTGCGGCATATTTATGTATATTATTTTTTTCTTTTTAAAATTAGTAGGTGTGGCTTGTATATAGATACACTCTATAGTCTGCAGTTTACAGTACATTTTGTACAAATATAAACCTAATTAGCTTTATCTCAAATACTTGGCATGATTGATGAAGAAATGACTAAATTAGTACTACATATGTGTGCATATAATGTATATGTTTTTCCTTGTTATTTCACTCAGTCACATATTCACTGATTCTGACTGTTCCTCTTGATCAGGCTGTAAGATGAACAACATTAACGTGGTCTACACGCCATGGGCCAACCTGAAGAAAACCGGAGACATGGACATCGGACAGATCGGCTTCCATCGACAGAAGGAGGTCAGCGAATGGCTGAGTCACGTTATTTAACTTGTGTACCGGGCCTCCTCCGACCCGTCGACACCGGTGTTGTGTTTTCCAGGTGAAGGTCGTGGCAGTGGAGAAGAAAGTCAACGAGATCATAAACCGCCTGGAGAAAACGAAAGCGGAGCGTTACCCCGACCTGGCGGCGGAGAAGGAGTCGAGGGACCGGGAGGAGAGGAACGAGAAGAAGGCTCAGATCCAAGAACAGAAGAAACGAGAGAAAGAGGAGCAGAAGAGGAAAAAGGAGATGGAGGAACTCAAGTAAGCAGTCGGGAGGTTCTCCGGTCGCCCACTAGGAGGCAGGCTGAGCCGGCGCGTGGACCTTCGACACGCTGGCTGATATCGGTCAATAGAACTTTCTCTGAATCTGAATCGGGGATCCTGGCTAATCACGCCGTGGAAAAGAAGCAAAACTCCTGTGAGGTCTGAAATTATTTTAGGGCAAAGAAAAAACACTGTACTCTTAAGTTTCCATGGAACTTTCACTGATGAAACAGTGGCAGTAAGTTCTGTGACGCTTGATTGTTTCTCTGCAGGAGCTACACTTCACTGATGAAGAGCGAGAAGATGCAGACTAACGAGGTGAGGACGCCCTCCGTCCGGTCCGATAAACTCACCCTGATCATGATCTCCATACCTGCTTGTTCAAAATACTTTTTTATTGATCAGGAAAAAAAAAATCCCAAGGTAAATACCATAGATTTTGTTGTATTTGTAGTTTTTTTTTCATCCTGTCATTCACTTTGAGGAAATGTAGTTATGAAGTTGTAGACAAAATAATATCCTACCGATGGTCTGTCAAAGTTTTCGTTGATATTAGAAAATGTGCTGTCATTTTACATCTAGACACAGATGGTTCCCATTAAAAAAAAATAAAAAATTTAAAAAAGTAACCAATTTTTTTCTGAATATTTTTGAAGTGGAACTAGTCAAGTAATTCCATTTGTTCTGGAACGCGTCTTGGATCAATTTCAGAATTGCGGGTGGAAACGTTTGGATTGACATTTAAAACTATCAAATTCCCCTCCAAATTGGCAAAAATTCCTTTGAAATGTCACTGGGAAAGAATAAAGAAACGTCTTTTTGTCGTCAACAGGATGGCTACGACTCGGACGACTTCATGTGAGCGGCGACGACCCATGGGAATCACCGTGCTCCGTCTGGACGCGCCCCTCCTGCTGCTTTCGCTTGCTGTTTGACCACAGCGACAACTGGTTCAAAGAAAACGGACGCCCTTTTTAGCCTCGGGACTCGGAGCGGGAAAGCGAGGCGACGGAGGACAGAGCCGGAACTTTTCCTTTCTCAGATGACGGGTTCACGCGAGCACTGCTTCCACACACGGCAGAGATGGCCAGCAACGACGCGGAAGGACGCGGAGGCGGCGCGGGACCAGCCGGGGGTCGCTTTTTTAGTGCCATGTTCAACCACACTTTCAGGGACACCACAGCTTTGTGGGAAGTTCACCGTCTTAGCGTAGAAAACCTTCGTGAGATGGAAAGATAGAAGTCCCTTCTCTTTCCCCATGTGATGCTAGGTAGCTTAGCATCAGTCATTTGGCTCTTTTTCAGAAGTGACAAAGATTTGTGTTGTATTTTGTAAGCCTCGCCATCGTTTCTGCTCTGTTCCTTGCAGTTCGAAGCCCCGCTGAGCCGGTGTTTCTGCCGGCGAACTCCACAGCTTCCGCCTGAGATCGCTGCCGCAAGCTGTCTGTCGGGGAAATAGCCCCGACTATTCCTTTTCATTGACGATAACAATTGAACCGTATTATTTGGTAACGGGTCAAATGAAGTCATAATGTTTCCGTAATGTGTGTTTGATGACTTCACGCTTACCGCAGACCTCCAATTATCTGTCGTGCCAGGCCGACTCGGCGGGAAGCGGGTCTTTGCTCCTGCGTCTTCACGTACGAGGGCATCTATCTTCACAGCTTAAGATCGCAGTCGTGGCAACGAGGTGAATTTTCCAATCAAGAAGTCGTCCCGTTCCTTCAGCGGAATAAAACGATGTTCCAGTTGCTTTGACATCGGCGTTTTGCCGACGCAGCCGTCCTCGGTCAGCTTCTCCGCGTGTTCGTAAAAACCTGCACGTCACGTTTTACTCAGCAGCCCACAGCGAATTGAAACGTACGCGTCCGCTTCTGCTCGGCCTCCCGTCGACTCTTAGAGCCGACAGAAACTCTCAGGCCCGTCAGTCTAAAGTGAATCTTTACCAGTTGCACAGACAAATGTAATTACAAATGCATATTCTTTAAACTGTAAACACTATCAAGAATAAAACCATTTCCTGCCTTCACAGGATTCACTGTGTGTGCGCGAGTGACCGTTCAACTTATTTCACTTTATTCATTTATTTCTTTCACAACATTTTTGCAACATTCACTGACTTTCTCAGTCACCCAAAGATACTTAGCACTCACCATAGGTTTTAGGTGTTTTTGTTTGAATTTTTTATTTTTTTTCGAATTGATTATAATTCCCAGCAGTCAAGTATAAGTATAATTTTAAGGTCATTTCATAATTGTAATTTTTTTATTCAACCATTATTTTCAAGGTTTTGAATAGGTGCTTGTATATAATGGACCGTTCAAAAAAATGGATTCAAGAATAATCCAATGTTTGGCATTTTGACAAATAGGTAAATAGGAAAAACTTCAATTTGAATTCTGCCCTTGGATATGAACCCTTCCAAACCGCATTATAAACTTCCATCCTTCCTGTCTTGTTGCAGATGCGCGCCTGCATGTGTCCATGACCACTGCTCCACTCTTGTACTGTTTCACCCTTAAATGGTGAGGATACTTCGGCATCTGGATGATAATCCTGCAACCCTTTGTGAGATATATGATATTTATTACAGTGACAAAGTTGCGGGGTTACAAAAAACGTCGGCAAAAACCTCTATCATGGAGGATGCGGGCATCGATCCCGCTACCTCTCGCATGCTAAGCGAGCGCTCTACCATTTGAGCTAATCCCCCGGATGACACGGGGAGCTGCAGAACAAATTATAAATTGAGTAGCAAACCCTGTCGCACTATATCAGGTATAAATAATTGGACTGTTTGTGTTTTAAGGGAAGCAATTATTTGTTTTTTTCAACTCAAAGTAAGTTCGCCTTCCGCTCCAAGCTCTGTTTCCAGTCGCTTCCTTCCGTGGGATGTGCTTGTTGCAGTGGAAATGTGAAGTAAACACAGTGAAGACTGACACGAACGTCCACGACAGATGCGTTCAACACTGTACACCTCAATTCAACAATGTAGAAATGCAACCTTTTACTCTTTTCAAATTCTCTTTTTCCATTCTTCAAATGGAAATAAATGAGACGCCTGAGCTGCAAAACACACCCGTGATTCAAACGTACTTTCATGCATCAGTTAAATGACCATTTTTGCACATTTCTTTATTTCTCTGAGTGGACATTTAATTGGCACCTTAAGATGGTGCGTTTCCAAGCCAATACACAGGGGTGCGCTGTGACTGCAAACACGTCCAATGCACCTGTCTGCAACAACTGCGCCTTTTGTCTGTTTTCTGCGTTTATCTCAAAAATACTGTGTTTAAATATTTAGTGTATCGAATCAAATAGATGTTATTCATGACAAGTAACCATGTTTTTGCATCTATGCATCTATGCCAATGCACCTGTCTGTAACAACTGTACCTTTTCCCTTTTTATCTATCGTGTTTTTGTTTGTTTTTGTTTAAACGTTTAGTGTATGAAATCAAATAGATATTATTCGTGAGAAGTAACCATGTTTTTACACGTATGCCAGTGCAGCTATCTGCAACAACTGTACCTCTTCTTTTTTTCTGTTACGTTTTTTATTTCTAAAATATGCGGGAATTTAAACCTTCAAAGTACGAAACGAAATAGATATTACTCGTGAGAAGTAACCATGTTTTACATGTATGCTAATGCACCTGTCTGCAACAACTGTACCTTTTAATTTTTCCTGTCACGTTTTTAAATTGTTCTCAGAAATACTGTGTTTAAACATTTAGTGTATTGAATCAAATAGATATTGTTCTTGAGAAATAACCACGTTTTTAAATTTCACTGGGTGTTTTTTTTTTTGTGTTGTTTTTAATTTCTGGAAAAAACAATAGAAACACTAGTTATCGGTCCGAGGAGCGCAGGCTGTTCTGTGAAATATCGCGGTATTTTCCATGGGTATTCTCGCGAGACTCTGTCCCTCCCTCCCTCCCTCCCTCCCTCCCTCCGCCCTCCGCCCGCCCACTCACCTGCCCGCCGCTCCGGCGCCTTCATCCCCCTGGAACGACTCAAACCCGGTGAGCGTCGGGACGCGGAGCCGGTCGGCGAGGTCTTTTCCCCGAGGAACCTTCCAGAGAGGCCGGAAAAAGCCACGGCTCCCGGAGCCCGTCGACGGTAAACGTCCGTTCGTTGAGAACTATTTGTTCGTCCGCTCCTTCCGCCGCGCGTTAAGCTCACTTTTTTTTTTGCCTGCGTTTGATTATTTTTCTTTTAATCTTTGAAAAAACAAAATGTCTGGTCAAGACGGCTCGTATTTGAAGGGTCTTTACGAGTGGATCCCGACTGACGAAGTGATTTCTCTCGTTGTTTTTTAAACGATCCGCCGCGGCGGCGTTTAAAGAAAAAAAAAAAAAAAAAAAAAAGAAAAAAAAAAGAACCCCAAAAGCCGCGGAGTCGCGAGCCTGTGGTTGCCATAGCAACGCCCCCCCCAAACAATGTGTCGCTCCTCCGCCGCGCCGCCGAGGCTCGGATGACCGACCGCCTTCCGCGCAGCGGGGAGAGCGAACACAGAGACAAAGTTTGCCCGGAACAAGAGCGCGACGCGGTGCTGCTCGGAGCCATGGCGAAGAAGCCGACCGACCTGCCGAGGGGCGAGCAGGGCGGCGGGCTGAGCGGCGAGCCGAGCGGGTTTAGCGGCGAGCTGAGCGGGCTCAGAGGCGATCCGAGCGGGCTCAGAGGCGAGCTGAGCGGGCTGCCCGACGAAGAGCTGCTGCGCTGCAGCAAAGACGAGCTGCTCCGGAGGCTGCGCAGGCTGGACGGAGACAAGATGAACCTGATGATCGAGCACGGAAACATGATGAAGGACATCAACCGCCGGCTGCAGGTGCACCTGCACGAGATCCGGAGCCTGAAAGAGGTCAACCAGAAGCTGCAGGACGACAACCATGAGCTCCGGGAGCTCTGCTGCTTCCTGGACGACGACCGGCAGAAGGGCAAGAAGCTGTCCCGGGAGTGGCAGCGCTTCGGCCGCTACACCGCCAGCGCCATGT
This sequence comes from Fistularia commersonii, assembly GCF_037954325.1. NCBI lineage: Eukaryota > Metazoa > Chordata > Actinopteri > Syngnathiformes > Fistulariidae > Fistularia > Fistularia commersonii. The sequence goes on from NC_141303.1 coordinate 472,005, forward strand.
GGAAGGAGGTGGGCGCCTACATGATGAAGCTGAAGGAGCTGGAGGCCAACCAGGAGACCGTGCTGAGGGAGAACTCCGAGCTGAAGGAGATCATCGTCATGCTGGACGAGGAGAGGAACGGAGCCGGATCCAGGAGCTCCATAGACAGTCAGTCCAGCTTGACCCACCTGAACGGGAGCACCGGGACCGTGAGGGACGTCGGCGACGGGAGTAGCACGTCCAGCACCGGCAGCGCGGGGAGCCCCGATCACCACAACCACGTCCACAAGACCGCCGCGGACAACGGCAAGATCGGACCCCCCATGAGGAGGTCCATGGATGACCTCTCGGCACCGCACCATCACAGGAGCATCCCCAACGGGCTCAATGGTGAGTTGGACACACACACACACACACACACACACACCTACCTGTCTGGCAGTCCAGCAGAATCCCTTCATAAAAGCCCTTCTCCAGGGCGTGGGAAAATGTCAAAACACATCTGGTATTGTCTAACTCCGATCTAAATAGTGTCTTTTCTGCTCTGGATGCAAACATGAAAAGTGTTTGTGTTGTCAACTTTTGCCAACTCAGCAAAATGAGTAAATTAGCAATGAACTGCTCAAGGAAGAAACAAATCTGCAATATAGCACAAAGTATCCCAAAACGTATAAGGAATTAACTTAAAACGGGTGACAAACTGCACAGAAATGAGAAAGAAACGCCTGAAAAAGAAATTGGCGAGCACTTCTCTCCAAAGCGCACCAGGTATTTTTGGGTGATGAGAAGAAAAATGCTCAAATAGCTAAAAACCTCTAAAAAAACATAGCGGACAAAAAAGGTAACTGCTCTGATATCGGAGGAAAAAAACACTTAATGATTACAAGAGGAAGGATATGTTCGGGAAATTGATCTAAAATTAGCAGGTTGTCCTGAAAATCATCAAGGACAGATTTCAAAGCGGCACAGGAGGGTGTGTATTCCATTGTGTATTATTTAGATTTTTCCTGCATGTATCGATCATATCTGCATATGAGATGGATTTTTTCCCACCGCCCACCCCCTCCTCTGTGCAAGGCTGGATTAATACACCACAGTTCATGTTTTTGTGGAACTTAAAGCCTGAACACACACACACACACACACACACACTAATCTTGACAGAAATACAGTCGGCTTGTGTTACGGTGTGCATGTGATTGCGCTGACAACATATGCTGATCAAAATTGCTGCGGAGGATTAACATGGCGGGGGGGTAGGGCCCTTGGCTTAACCTCACTATGAAGTCTTGATTGGGGTGATTATGACACACACACACTCATTCACACACAAACACTCATTCACACACACACACACACACACAAACACACACAGTAGCCTTAAGTGGCCCTTTCAATCTCAGGCCAGCCCATCATTTGAATCTATGCTGATTTAGGTCACTGCTCTTTTGGTCCTCAAGGAAGATGGGGCTTATCTCAATAGCTTTTAAAGGGGGCTTCTCTGCAAATAGATTTTTTTCCTCTTTTTTTATCAACGGGAGGATTGTCATGTACTGATTATCATTGTTGTGGTCAGATGTGGAAGAGCACTCATGTCTGCTTAGGGGGCACTCTGAAATGCAGGCATGGGACCAAAAATCAATGTTTTAAGAGCTAAATACGGCCGAAAAGCCGCGATGGGGATGAAGCGCCACGACGGAGCATGAGAGCGGTAAGCCTCGTACAGCCAGAACACGGCCTGGGAGCCCGCCATCGGCGCCGTTGGCAGGGCGAATGGATTGTGTCTGAGGATGGGGGGAAACATTCCCATGCGGCCGGCAACTATTGAATATCGTTCAACTGTCACGTCCCATTTTGAATGATCATTTTCCTACAAGTGACACATTTTCACAATCTTCATTGCTGGATTGCATTCTCACTTTTTCAATCCATCTTTTTAAAGAAAAGTCTTCAGAAAAAATGCCATAGGTCCCCTGAGAAGTCGTTCCTAAGACCATCAAGCTGTCACCTAGACGTCATGTGAAAACATGTCCTGGAAATCAACCTGAAAACGCCCAAAAACTCGAAGTCCAATTAAAAATAGGCCGCTTTAGCACAAACATGATCTGCAATGAGTTGCATTTATCAACCTGACATTGGGATCGAAGTCGCGTGGGAAGAAAGGGGGAAGTGGCTGTGCGTTGACCGTCGGGGTGCCATATTGAGTAGTTGTAATTTCCCACATTGTCCAACTCTATATACTGTAATACATTTTGTTTCTCCTGGTCTTGAAGCGGCAGCCTCACGTCTGCTCACCAGGCTCCCGTCATCCTTCGGACCGTCCCCGAATCGTGTTTTGTGAAACAACAGAGGTAGCAAGTGTAGTAGCGTGAAGGCGGTCCTTAATCCAGAAACACGCACACAAAGTGACACAGTCATTTGGGTGCAGGGTTGGGTGGCTGCCGTTATGTAACGCCAGTATTATGTCTGGCGCCTCTCTAAGCTGCTGTTCCACAGGATGTAACAGCGGGGACATCGTGTGTCCCCGAAGGTTTGCGCCTTGTCTTGCGGACACTGACGCACATGCTGTAAGCAAAAGGTCCGGACCCTTTGGTGTCCGCTCGGACCGCGCGTTACGGGCCGACCACCGTTACACTTGGCCGACACGACTGACCTCGCCTCGTAAAAGCTGAGATAATTAATTGCGACATCGTTTCCTCTCGCTTTATTCTAGTGATTGAGTGAGCAAAACTCACAAATGTCTAGAGCACTGATGGACAGGCAGTTCAGTCGTTGTTGATGTGGAGGGATGTGATTTATGCGAGCACGCTGTGGATGGTAAAGCTGTGATACTGGAACGGGGGAAGGCGAGGTGTATTAGATGGGCTGCACAGCTTCTACTTCTATGGCCAGGTTTTCCATCCGCAGAGCTGCGCGTCTCGCAAAAAAAAAGGATTTCTGCGTTGGCCGGGAATCGAACCCGGGTCAACTGCTTGGAAGGCAGCTATGCTAACCACTATACCACCAACGCTCTGCGAGAGACTTTCCCTGTTTCCAGTGAAAGGCAGAAATATGTGTGCTGCCGTCCATGTGTTTCCTGGAAGAGGGTGTGGGTTTGGGGAGGCTCCGGAGGGGGAGACTGATGTCAGAGCTCTAATTGAAATGTTGAAGGGGAAAGGGAGTTTGGAAGGGAAAGGCATCGATTGGTACAGCGGGGAGTTTCATGTCAGAATGGCGATCTCACAGAAAGCACACTCGTGCTACTTTTCCAAGACACAGTTCTCCAGTAGTCAGTTGTCGAAGTATCTTCTCCGGCCGGCCGAAGCTGATACGTAACATCAACAGACGTCCGGCCTCCGATTGGTCGGACAATGACATCATGGACCACGCCATTTCTTTTTCTTGTCGCAGCGCAAGGCTGCTACATGTTAGCATGTCTGCGGCGGCGTCTCGGCTTGGCGCGCTCTCTTCTCTCCCTTTGTGAGCCACAGCCGGAGCAGCGAGCACGCCCTCGCCTCCGTTGTTCCCGCAGTCGGTGTCGTGCAGAAAGCGGCGTCGTTGCAGTCTTGCGTCACCGCGCCCACGTCCAGGAGGCCCGTCATGGTCATGGAAAACCACCAAACTGAGTGGAGCCGTGGAATGGAGAAGGTCACTTAGCGTGTGACGGACAGGTGTGACGTGGTCTTAGAGTCAGGTGACATCAGGGCGGGGTGACCCATTTATTATTATTGTTTTTTTCACTCATTTGTCATCATTTCCTGTATTTCTTGCAATTGCAAGTCAAATTTGTTGAGTCTCATTTCTTTATTATTTTTTGACCATTTTTGCTATAGTGGATTTGTAATGGGCAACTACTTGCTTATTTTTCCAGCCAAGTTATTCATGGTTTTTAAAGCCGGTTTGGTCATTAGAATCTATTCATTTGTTTATTTATTTTCAGAAAACGTGTTGATCATTTTGATAATCCTCAAAGGACGCCTCGCCAAGAAAACGCACATCGATTCAAGTGTTTAAAGTGCCCGACTTATTGAATCGGCCGGCTGAAACGTGAGCGGAGCCGCCGTGTTGGGAGGTCAAATGTGGCCACAGTGTGAGGTCCTTAATGCTGCCTGAGTATTTAGGGGACAAGCTCCAGGATCGCCACTCCAGTGCTAAATGGACAGCATCTGTCCCTGTGCCAGACTCTCTCACACACACACACACACACACACATGAAACACATGAGGGTGTAATGTGAGCGGGCAGGAAAAGCAAAGAGAGGGTCGGCTTCAGCTTCATATCGGCCTCTTCAGAATTGTCCATGTAGTTGTAATTACATGCTGATTTACAGATCATTTTCTCAAGGATTTCCGGGGAATTTGTAGATGTTTTCAATATTAATTTCTCTCTGCTTTTAATTCCTCCGCCTCCCTGACCCTGGCCTGAGGTCTTTTCTTGCTGGTTTTATCACGTAGAGACGAGGTGGATGAAATGTGCCCCGGCAGTAAAAAGCCTTAGAATTACAGGCTCGAGTTTCACGTCATATTTTTTTTTTAAGAAACATTTTTCCATCTCTTTGGCTAAATGAAGTCCAGATTTCCATTCCTTCAGCCTGGCACAGGGGCGAGTGTGAGAACAGGAGTCTGATGGGGGGAGTGTCTGCGCGGTGGTAAGGGGTTGGCTGGGAGGTCGGGGGCGGGAAGCCGCTTCCATCCACCTCCCGCCGTCCAAGTAATTGAATTTCTGTCTTGTTGATATGGCTGACAGACGCGCCCTCCCCGATCCCTTTCTTTTGTGTGTGTGTGTTTATTTGGACAGAGTGGTGCAATGTGTGTGTGCAGAGTAAAAGCTTCAGCTCAGAGCGAACGCAGACAAGCTAAGAAGTGGAAGAATCCAGTGAAAGTTTATCAAATTACACATTTATTGCCCCTAATGGGCTAAATCTGGTTCATGTCAGATAATAAATAATTCTTTCAACAATATTTGTAGTAATGCACGGATCCCTTTCAAAAAACAGTTTTTAGGATCATGAATATCACAATGTAAGTCTTGTAATAGCTTTTTTTTTCTCCCATTAGTTGAAATTCGGCTTTTTTTTTGATGAAAAATGTTTCGCCTTATCGAAAAAAAAGAGGAGGAGAAAAAGAACTTTATGGATAGAGAATTGTAAAGAACCAAAAAGATTTCTCTCCAGAGGATGGTGTGTTTGAGCAAGGACAGGAAAAAAAGAATTAAAATCCTGATTTTCTTATGCGTTTTGTTCCGAAACCTTTGTTGCTTCCAGGATGAGACCGAATGTGCAGAAAAATCTGTTTTAATCAACATTTAAGGTGTTGTGAAAGGGCTGTGTGTGTCTGACATGAGAGCAAATCCCCGGCAGCAAGAACAATAACTGGCAACTCTGTTTAGCCTCAGAACTCGTAATGGGGAACTTCTATTTCTAGAAATCTCGCCGTCTGCACCCGCCGTAGGTGGTCTGGAACTCAGTCCCTGTCAAAGACCTCCTGAAATATGATGCTGTCACAGGAGGGTCCATTAAACACCCCCACCATCAGCCACAGGACCAGACCTCCAGCGAGTGAAGCCGATGGACACGGGGACGGCCGGCGCCGTCAGGCGTTCCTCACCGGCCGACAAAGACTCGCATTTCCCCGAGGCTCGCAGCCCCGGAGTGGCTTTCAGGGAACGCCGGCCTGTCGGACCGTCCCTCCAATCCAATGATGTCACCAAGGTCTCCGACAACGGTGACGTGCCGCCGTAGAAGAATGAAAAGAAAACCCCTCAGCCCTTCCAAGTGGAGCTCCTGAATGAGAAGACGGGCTTTTAGACGACTGACGACTGATATATCAGAGTATGTCAGATGAAAGAGATGAAAAAAACAAACAACATTTTGTAATATTTATGGCAGTGAAACACCAGCTTACTAGTGTGATTGTGTTTTTTTTGACCTTCCATCAGTACAGTTTGTTCAAATTAGTTCTCGTATTATGATAACTAAACCCTGCTCAAATATCAGCTGACGTGTCAGCATAAGGAAGCTCTTAACCCAACAAACTCACTGTAATTTAACTGACCCTTCCCCTCCCCTCTCCGGTGTGGGTTATTTGGACTGGTACCTGTCATAATATTTCCTTCATCCCCGCTGGGGATTCCCCCGCGATTATCTGCGATCTGTCATCGGACCGGTGGAAGTGCGAACGTGGGCGGGCGAGGTTTAGGTCATTTTCACGGCCTCTCCGAGGCGAGCGACGCAACACGAGGGCCCTCTCGGGCGCCGTAAAACACCGCCATTCATGTTTGGAGGCGGCAGCATATTTGAATAGATTACTATGTGGTAGAACCAGTGCGACGCCTCCAGCTGTCCCCGAGCTCCTATCTTATGTTGCAGCTTCCTGTCAGATGACGGCACCTGCAACCGTCAGGAGCGTCACCGTTCACTCAATCCCATATTTACTCAGCTCCGAATTCTAGCGATTCAGCCTGCCGACACGGTCAACGTGGCGTTTCTGTCTTAAAGATATCCTTATATTTCGTGGTGTATTTTTAAAGAGCGCAAATATCTCCATTGCTGCGCCATTTCTGCCCTCCAGCAGAAAGACATGAACATGGATTTAAGGTTGTTTCTCGCTCATTTTCAGACTGACCGCCAGTTTTAACGTCATTTCTTTCACGGTAGTTTCTTGCGGAGTGTGTGGGATAAGATGCGGAGCTGCTCACAGGTCCGCCCGAGCGCCGGGACTCGAGACCGGACTCCAGGTCTGGGTGGAGATCCATGTTTCATATGCAGCTCTGGGCTTTGGGTTGGGTTCTGGTGCGCAGTCTTGCACTGGGTCCCGGGTCTGTTTACTATTATGTGTAACATGAGAGCTGAGCAGATCTGAGAAACTGTGTGTGTGTCTGTGTGTGTGTGTGTGTGTGTGTGAGAGAGAGACATTACATTACGGGACAAAGTTTTGTTTTGACAACTTTTAAATGAATGTCAGCTTTTTAACAACGCTCAGCTGTGCAGTCTTTGCTGATCAGGCCCGGATCCAGACATTTTTCGGTTCTGTGTGGGTTCTGGAGCCGAGCCTCAAATCATGGACATCTCCAGCGTGCTTCTCCTTCCAGGCCTTTCCAGCCCCCAACCCTCCCTCCTCCTCCAGGGTGGGACACGACCTACAAGTTCACAATGAAACTGCAGAGCCAGCCCTCACAGTACATGCACTCTGTGTGTGTGTGTGTGTGTGTGTGTGTGTGTGTGTGTGTGTGTGTGTGTGTGTGTGTGTGTGTGTGTGTGTGTGTGTGTGTGTGTGTGTGTGTGTGTGTGTGTGTGTGTCGCAGTGTTTCGTCATGCAAATGAAAATAAGTCTGTCAGACGTTCACGTTCCCGCGAAACATTTGAGACATTTGAAACGTTTGGTCTTTTCCAGCCAGAGTCTCCAAAGCCTTTCAGGTCTGATGTAAAATAGCTCTTGTTATGAGAAAGCGAAGGAGCGCCGCGCTCCAGTTTGTTTTCGCCCGTCGGTAGAATCGCTGAAGTTTTTGTTTTGCTATTCTTGCTTTCTTTCCTTTTTTTAAACTGGTCTTTGTTCCGTATTAAAGCGGCATGTTTCTCAGTGTGAGATTGGTTCTGGTTTCAAAGGAAGCCGGAGGATCAGCCACACAATGGTGTTTCCTCCCCGGCTGCGGTTTCAACTTATTGTGCTGCGAGTCTGACGCCACTGGAAAAGGGCGTCGAACAGGAATAGGATGTTAACTACGATTGTATTCTTTTGTTGTTGTTGCTGCTGTCGCGCCGGTACAAAGACGGCAAGGTGAATTCTTGGAATCGCACCCGACTCCTGAAGGGCGGGAAGTCTGAACTAAAATCTGAATTTGAAAGAAGTGAAAGAACTGACAGGAAAAGTTTTCATATCCAGTCCAGTGAAAGAAAATAATATAAAGGAGCCTGTTTTTATGGTGGATCCACTTCACTTTTTAAAACTGGCAACATTTCATAATAATAATTTATAACGTTAATGGCAATTATTCATAAATTCATTTATTGATAAAAATATTATTTTATACTTTGGATGATGACCTTGTCTGACCGCTTGGTCTTTTTTTATTGTAAATCCATGCAATTTTACCCGTTTTTGTGACAAATTTTCCCTTTTTAGCAGATCTGACTTTTTCTGACAAAAATAAATAATTATCTGGTCGTTTTTCAGGTCATTTCTGAATGATTTTCATTGTTGCATTTTCAGGTAAATTCAGAATCAAATCACGTGAGTGGAAAAAGTTCATTTCAATTGTAATATAAGCCTATTGGATTGCAGAAACATTTGACAAGACAGACCTTTAAGCTACATTGACAATCATTTGGACACCGACAGGGAAATGCTATTTATCAACATGAAAGAATTGAAAACAATGAAAACACGTCATGGAGTCAACACATCAGGTGATACTTGAGACTGGACAGATTTGGTCTGAGACTCTCTGGCTTGTGTTTGCCAGCAAGTCTTTCACTTTGAGGCCTGATAACACAGATGCCAGAGTAGAAACAAACACACACACACACACTTGCCGCTGTGTGTTGTCAAGGAAAAGCTAGCCTGTCAGGATGTCCCACATTTCTGGTTAAATGAAAGAGGAAGTAGTTTCCTCTCCGTGTCACAGCAGGAATCAGGAAGAAAATATCCCAACAAAGAAATAAATCTCAGCTCAGTCGCTGCACGTCTTTGAACGTGTACCTCCCTTACTTTTTCCATCTACCCGTCCATTCCTGTGAAGCCTCAGTCCATTCATGGCCGCCGGCACGGACAGAATGGGGTTAGAGAGGCGGCGTGAGTCCCAATCTCACACGTGGACTCGTGTTCTTCAACGCATCCGTCAAAGAAAACGCCGCGCCCTTCCCTCGCGGATGGAAGTCTTTGGGACTTGTTTGTCTACTTTTGTCCGCGCGGCTTCAACTTCGGCATGAGCGGGTGTCCCTGTCTTGTGATTGGGCGTGGCGGGGCCGGGTCACTCGGTGGCCTCGGCGGCCCCGGTGCTGGTCGTGGTGAATGGGCGGCCCCACGCTGGCGACTCACTGAAGCGGAGGAGTGGGGGATGGGTTCGGGCCCGTGTGCCGGCTGACCCGCGCAGAATGACGCTAACCGTCGGTGGGTCAAACTCTTCGTGCACGTTTGTGTGTGTGCACACATGCATGTGCGCGGCCTTAATGTATGTCGGTTTGCAGTAATTCACTTTGCCGGAAAGAGGCCGAGAGGCTGCGCTCCTCCCGGCTTTTCCCGTCCAGTTTCACACTGGTTTGTGACCAGTGGGCACTGGATCAGGTCACACTGGAAAGCATCTATTGAGGTCCGCTTTGTTTTGCCTCGTGGAAAGATTAGCCCTAAATGCTAAGCAGCTGCAAATCGATTGAACGCGCGGTTTACATCGTATTAAATTTCAGAATCGTTTGAAAAACATTAGAAAACAGACAAGAAACAATCCAAAAAAAAAGGGAAACCTAAAATCGACGAGGAGCGACTGTGGCCAGCTGGAGGGAACTCTGGCTGTCAATCACTGAGTTAAGATAAACTTTATTGATCCCCACAGGATCAGGAGTCTTTTGTCACTGCAGCGTAACCGATAAGTGTCAATAAATAGAAATATAAATAGACCATCAAAAAATGGCAAAAGGCAACAAGGGCAAAAATGGCAACAACGACAGCATCAAGGACAAGAATGGACGACGGAATGGATAAAAAATTAAAAAAAAAACAGGGAAGGTGAAAATTTTGGACAAGCAAAACTAAAGGAGAACACAAACAGAGTGACAATTGCAATGACGAGAAGAAGATAACTAAGCAAAAATAAGCAGGATGCAAGCGGGCTGAGACCAGCAAGGATAAAGCGTTAGGGGACGACACATGGAGGCGGCGAGGAGGTGAGATGGTGAGGTTGTGGCGGCACGGATGCACCTCCGGACGGTCAGGGTTGTGCGTCGTTGCACAGTTGTTGCACAGTTGTTTGTACAGTTGCGTGTACAGTTGCGTAAGATGTTTCTGGATCGCCGTTGCTCCGGACCTTAGAAGGATCTGGCTCTGGAGACCCTGTCAGGGCTCAGAGAAAACCAGCCCTCCACCATGATAGGCTGAGGATTCATGGAGAAGGCGACTCCCCGTACGTGGAGATGCTCGAGGCGTTCGCTAGTCATTCCTCGGGTTGGAGATGTCCAGGCACGCTCACCTGGCAGGAAGCTCCGCCCACCGCCACCTGCAGGGATTCTAGATCCTGTCTGGGCTGGAAAAGCCTTGGGTTCTGGAAATACATTCATGATCTAAAATGATTCAACATTTGTTTTTTCACATAATGTCAAAGTGAAAAATTGTCTATTAAAATGTCGTGTAAGTTTACGACGTGACACGTCTACATATTCTAGATCTAGGAGTATTTTGGTTTCTTTGAGCCGCCCTTGGCCGTGCTAAATCAGAGCCGCCGCCCCGCATTGATCTGCCTCAACTTATTAAGATGCAAATCAGGCGTGCTCCGGTGACACGCCGACAAAAAGTAAAAAGTATAAAAACATCTGGAGCCCGTAACGTCACCGTCAGCATTTGAAAATTGTCAACGGCACACTTGGGTGACCTGGAACGGTCCCAGAACACCTCCGGCAGACACTCCATCGGGTCCTCCAGGCCTGGAAGGAGGACGTCCGTCTGGGTTTGCTGCGCGTCAGCTTCTTTTGCGTGTCGCCGTCAGCACATGTGCTCACCTCGGACCGCGCTGTCCTTTCACTCCTACCTGGAGGTCAGCACACAATCCCGGGCTATTTGTCAGTGTCGGGCCGGGTCTGATCCACGGAGCTCCTACCCAACATCGGCGTCATCCACATACTGAGAATATTGAATATTGTCCGAACCGTCCGCAAAAAAGGGATATTCTTTCAGAATCGGGGAGAAATTCCCTGTACAAGCAGAAAACAAGCTAAATTAAGTTGTAAAGGAAAGACCCGGCGAAAGACTCTCAGTAACTCCTCGGCCGGGCTGACATTTTTTATTTTTTAAACGTTGTATATCCGGAATTGAATTTACAAAGTATTAGTTCTCTTCCCCAAGGTAGCGCGCAAATGAGAATGTTTTCTTTCATGGCGTATAAAGTGGCTCCACAGCGACTGCCGCATTTCCCCGCGCAGTACAAAGTGAAAGTGAGGTAACATGTTTAGAAGGTCTGAAGCATCTGGAATGAATTGTTCTCTCGCTGCCGCTCGCTCAGGAAGTTGTCCGGGTGGGTTTCAGGTAACATGGCTCCGCCGTTCCTGAACTTCATTTCCTCTCGCCGGCCGCCAGGTTCCAACGCGGTGTAAAGAAAACATGTTCGTGTTTAGGTTGTGGACGGGGCGGATCGGGCAGAAGGTCCCGTGTAGCGGGAGGCTGGAAGGAGACGCCGGCTCAAATATACAAGACCACGTAGGTTCTCCGTCCTCCTCCGCCCGTTGAGAAGGAGCTGACGCCAGCGATGTGAGTCGAGGTATTTTCCGACGCCGGAGGTTTGGAAAGTTTCGGGGTTGCAGTGTAAACGGCGCCCGCCCCTTTCCCGCCCCGGCGCCCTACATTAACGCTGCGACGGCCGTCCGTCACTCGACCTGTTGTCCACGGAAGGGAGGCAAACTTCGGTCCTGTTCTTTTGCAAAACCTGACCTGGTTGCATTTGTCTCAACCTTCTACACACCCAAACACTAGAACTGGAGCTGGCTGTTAGGCTTCCTTTGCAGGTCATGCACTCGGACTTGGATAATCACTGAATTCTGGGTCCCCAAGACCTGTCAAATAAATTATTCATCATGTTCCCAGAAGGGAACCGACCAAAGAGCGTCCGATGTTGTGTTTTTGGGATTAATAAAGAAGAGATCGGTCCGTTTAAAACGGCATCTTTATGAGTTTGCCACGTGGTCGCATTCGGAAAGAATTAATCCCTCATACCGCGGCTCTGCCTCGGATAATCTAACGTCTGCCGGGAATAATCGGAACCTTGACCATTTTACCGCCCCAGGTTCCAAGGGCTGATCGGTCGCTATTTATCCCAACCCCGCTCCCGAATTTAATCCCATCGATGCGACGATCGCGAAAGCAGATTAACGCTTGAAAATATGTCCAGATGAATCGCTGACTGGCAACCTGGATTGATGGGAGCACTTCATCTTTTCATCTGGTTGCTTATGCCTGATGCCGGAGGATGGCCTGGCATTTGTGTGTGTGTGTGTGTGTGTGTGTGTGTGTGTGTGTGTGTGTGTGTGTGTGTGAGAGAGATCCTCTTTACCCCGGTCAGAGTTGAGGCTGATTAGAGGCGTTTGTTTGTCCACATAGATCTTGCCTGACAAATGGAAAGTGGACAGAAAGCAGAGAAGCAGAGAAGCAGAGAAGCAGAGGCCGGCCTCGGTTTTGTCGGTTTCCCGCTCGTGTTCGAGAAACGTCCTCCTGATATTTGGCTCGTCTTTGTCAGGCGGTTCTGTGGCTCTGGTAAAATTATGCAAAACGCGATTATTGGATAAATATTAAAGAAACTCCCAGCTCTTGATGTGGTGTTTGAATGGAGTTCAAAGGGAAATTGCGGATTTTAGAAAGTCCAATCCAGGCAGGGAGAGCTTGTCTCCTTTGTCAGGAGGGACATTACCGCCTTTTTTAACGCAGTCAGAAGGTGTCAAACGATGCAAATGGGGGCTGTTATTCATCGGCGCCGGGGCATCGCGCTGCATATTTTAAAGCGGCCTCCCCGCCGCACTGAGGGAAGATGGCATCTCTGACAGCCAATTATATCTGGCCATCTCTGCGGCCTCCTTCCCTCTGATCTCACACTGTGTCAGGCTTTCTGGCCAAGTTCAGCATCAGCACTTTCAGGGCGATCCATCACTTGCTACGGCAGGGAAGGTCGGACAAGTCGTTTTTCGCTTTTTGTTTTTTCCCCCGTCGTGGCGAGAGTTACCGAAGAATAAGTGCGTGCTCGCCGGCCAGAGAGGAGACGACATGTGGAAATAAGCAAATAAAGAGGGCGACAAAGTCAGGAAGTGCCTGCGACCAATACAGATGTTTTGGGTTTTTGTTTAAAAATTTAGTCGCGCAAACATTTCCGCCATCCTTCGATGTTAAAATCCAGTCCGGCTCATACTGGGTTTGCGACGCAGACACCGGTGTTTAACATTAAAACATAAAATGCTGATGAACCCGCTGATTCTCCAGCAGCAGTTCCATACCGACACACAGACCGAGGTGCACGCCACGTCACCTGAATGACCGGGAATTAACAAAATGTCAATGCCAAAGTCGTCGGGAGGACGTCTGTCATTGTTTTTGCGTGTGGACTCAGCGACACCGGTCACATCTTCTGTGTATCCAAGCATTGATCTGGAAACACGGTCACATCAGACGGTGAAACATCATTGACGCTCAAAGTGTCTGGAGCGTGCCGGCCTCTCACCGGTGTGACGTGCTCGCCGTGAGCGCCATAGAGCCATCCCGTGCCGCGCTCGCTGGGGTTTTCAAAGATCTCCAGGTTGGATCGGACCCGATGACCTGGTCGGACGCTCTGAAAACACGCCATCTCCGCCGCGGCCCGCGGCTTCCCCCGTCGGCAGCTCCGATCTATGTCTGAAACGGATTGGATGACTGAGAGAACGGGCCGAGGGGGATTTGAGGAGATGTTTTACAGTGCATTATCTTCTCCCGTCCTCCTCGTCTTCTTCTCAGCCCCCCCCCCCCCCCGCTCCCCCACCATCAACAAAAGATGTGAAGGGGATTAAAACCATTGATGTTGTAGCTGCGCTCAGGCTCTCAAAACATGGCAGCCAGGGTTTTTTTTTTTTCTTTTTCCCCCTCACTTAAAAAAGGATTTTGAAGAACGGCGATCCAGTGGTGTATCTCTGCCCACCGCTCTTTTTTAAAAGCACGGCACGTAGCCCCGCGCGTGATGCATACCAGCCCCGGCGCTCCCTTAAACCCTTTAAAGATCTAATAGTGTTAAACTGCACAAGGACTTGATGAAAGTGGCCTTATTTTGGAGCAACGGAGGCCCGAGAGAGCAGAGGGATGAAAGTGGCTCCTCAGATGAGGCTCCAAAAAAAAAAAGAAAAAGAAAAAAAGATATAAGGGTGAAGATCCAGGAGCAGCAGAGGACACTGCAGAGCAAGCTGCTGGTTGCTAGGATACTATGCCCCTTTATTCAGTATTATGGGCTGTGTTTTGCTGTGGCACCTTCTCTTCCTCTACATCTCAGCCCGCCGCTGACGCGTCTCTTGTTTTATTCTGTCTGTTTAGAGAACTTGGAGAGTATTTTTACAGATGGCGGTTCTCGATATTTTATTTTTATTCCTTTCTTTCTTTATATTCTTTATATTTTGTGGGTGCGGAGGTTTTATGATGAATTCAGAGCGGGTCAACGCCGTCCGGGTCGGAGATTCAGCCCTTCGCCTTCTCCTGTCTGTCAAAGAGCGGAGTTGGGTTGCTAAAGAATAACTTTGTTTTCATCCAACCTCTTGAAAATGATTCGATCCACTCATTCATTCGGCAAAACCGAGGTCGAAGAATCGGTGGGCGGTTTGCTTTCCGACCCAAGGATGCAGCTTTGAACGGGACAAACACAACGGGTCCTGACAAACTGATTTGATGGAGGCCAAAGTGGACCGAAGAGAAAAGCTTTTCGGTCGAGATAAAGACAAAGATAACGACAATTCGGTCTATTTTTACTTGCTTGCAGGGGGGAAACCCTCTGAGACGCTGCCGGCCATTGAACTAATTCATGGACTCATTGGCATCCTCCACTCATCGTCCATTTTGACCGTTTTGGTTATCTCGTCTGTAAAAAGTCACCTTCATCTAAATCCCATAGACCTGACATGAAACACTCGACCAGGAGTGACGCTTTACTGAAAATGTATATCCCATATTTTAATGCGGTCAATATTCACTTCATAATTCCAGTTGTAGAAAATCATTTTTCGCATTTACTTCAACGTGTCCGAACGATGTTTAAAATACGCTTGTTCTCTGAAGGATCTCTGACGTCCGCGCCCCTGATGACACGGGAAGCACTAGGTTTTCTTGCTTCGATCAAAGGAATCAATAAAAAAGCCCGTGGATAAGCACCATTGAAAAATGGCAATAAAGTAGATAAAGTCTTATCGATTTGCATTCCCCGGGCCGGTGTTGTAACGTGCCATTAAGGTAGATAAGTGAGATATATGAAGCTCTGCTGCTTCAGTGAATGTGAAACTTAAAAAGATAGCAGGCCTCTAATGGAAAAAGAAGATCTGCAGAATAAGCTTGCGGTCGTGTTACCGGTTAATACTCTTGCTTGCCTCCCACTCGGCTACGTGTAGCATAGCATTATTACAGCTAGAGGCGAGATGAGAGGGATGACACAGGCTTGTTCTCCCAAACACCGCCGTCAATGATTGACCGTCGGGAAAGTGCCGGAGAACAGAGTAGTGTGGTAACCTTTCGCCAAGCGGCCGGAAAGGCTGACGGACCGGGTTTTTGCACGGAGCCACGGCAGCCGCCTGTGATTTCAGAGAATCTGTGGTGGAGAGCATCTTTTAGGAAATGAAGCTGAGGAGATGAAGCACAGCGATGGCCGCCGCACATATCTGTTTAAATCATCCTTTATTATAATCCATATTATAATCCATAATGCCATTATTCAATGGAAGAATGTCAAAATAAAAGTGAAACATTTAACATCCAAAAATTGCCAACTTGACGTGGTTAAGATGCCAGACAAACATAGTTCCTTCCCAATGATAACCCGAAGATTGTCTGTAGGCGCAGAACCAAACCGAGCACATTTCACAAACCGCATTTTTATGTTCACTAAACCACTTATATTACATATATAAGTATATTAAAAAGCATTGTCTTTACTGCCAGCGGTGCAAACCGTGACCTCAGAGCGAAAGCCCCGGGCAGGTACGGACACACACACTTTATTTAAATGAAAAGCAGCCCTCGATTTTCTATTTTGCCGTACATCCCGGCCGTGCGCCACAGCTACACGCACGTGAAAACACAAGAGGAACGTGCCGAACGGACGGACCGTCCAGGAAGGACAGGAGAGGACGCATCTGCGCCGCCGTCATCCAGGCGCACGGTGCTTAGAAACGGGGAAAAAGTGAGGACGGGTTCGAAACATGGGTGGAAAGTATCAAGCCTTCATGCTTTCAAAGTCAGAAGAGTAAATATTTCAGCGGAGACGTGTTTTATCTTCGCCCAGCTTTGCTGTTAGTCTGGGAGCAGAAGGTGCGCTTTTCCTTGCCAGGATTTTCCAGATCTATTCAGTCGAGTAACTGATCCCTCGTACTTTCATCCGGCGTACCCCCAATCAAAAATACACTCACAGGGCTCGGCGGCATCATGCGTCGCCTTGGAAACTATTCTATTATTTTACATACATATAGATACACACTAAAATTGACCTTCCAAGTAATTTGGTCCAAATGTTAGCTCATTACCGACGCGTCATTTCCGACTTCCTGCCTCGCTGATTTTTTTAGGTGAAGAATTCCTGATATTTGGCCTCAATTCAGAGTCACAGCTGGACAATATTCACGTGTAAATATATATATATCTATGTATATATATATATATATATATATATATATATATATACACACACATATATACCGGCCCTGCCTGGTCTAACACTGAGCACAGGTATGTGTGCCTCCTGGCATTGCACATAATTGTAGAGATTTTTGCTTTGTACTTGTTCAAACACTTGAAAGCACACAATCTCTCTCTCACACACACACACACATACAGAGTACACACAAACATACAGAGTACACTCCTTTTCCACATTCCAAGCAGTAGATTCCAGATCTCCAGCGAAGCTTTGATTCTACATGCTATGTTTTACTGCGACTCGCAGAGCCAGGAGGCTCCGGTGTCACCGGACGTTTCCACTTTAGCTGTGAGCTACGAGTTCTCAGGCTGAAATATTGTTCATTACATTCGCCGTTTATGGCTCTTTCGGGCGGGACCTTGTCACCACGATAAATATTGCGAAGGACATTGGTAGGAGGGTGTTGACACGTTTTCATTGATGTTATATCGTCCCGTCATAAAACAGAAAAAAAGAAGCGAGCGAGTCGGTTACATAATTGAGGCATGTGTGTCTGAATTTGCCCCGCTGCTGAACCTCCTCGTGAGATTCCCCATCTGGAAAAAAACAACACGCTCAAAAGAAGGTGTGATTCAGAGTTCATGTTCCACAGAGAAACGGGCCACCTCTCCGTCGTTTACCTCTTAAATGACTTCTTGGGAAAACTGAAAGACTGCGTCGTGAACAAACGATGACAGGAACTGAGCAAACAAATGACCTGACCTTTAGCATTTCACCCAGCTAATAAGTTCTGCTTGGATCCCCATCTTTTGATGCCTAACAAATACAAAACCCATCCTGATACAGGTTTTTCAACAACATTTCAAATTTTCTTGGTCTGAAACGAACCCATTTTGTTTGTTTGTTGTGTTTATTTTTTTTCTTTACACCCAGACCTCGCCCGAGCCGAGCCGAGCCGTGATGATATGAGTGGAATCGTTGCATTTGTGCACGCTTTATTGACTCCTAAGGATCTTTTACTGCAACCAGGCATAAAACCTACATTAAAAGTCTGGATCAGCGTCAAAGAGTACACATTTTATTTGTAAATGAAAATCATCTTGTCAGAATTAGAGAAATAGTGTTGACATGGATTATATAATTAAATCGCCAACATGTAAGCAGTGCCGAGGACCGAGAAGGTCACAACCGATCTCCGCCCGCATCGTCTTTCTAGAACGCATGTGTCAAACTCTAGGCCCGCGGGCCAAAGGTCATCTCATGTGGCCCGTGAGAACGTCTTGAAAGGTCTGATTGTCTATAAATAAAGAAGTTAAATGCTTAGATCGATCACACACCACCTTTCCCGCAATCCACGGCGATCACGCTACCCGCCAAGTGACGGCATCCCGCCATTAGATCGCAGTGCATCCGCATCGATGACATTTTCAGAAATACAAATGACCCCTAAATGTCCAGGAAGACAGAAGTTGATGCAGATGGAAGGCTGCTTCAAGAAAGATGGGAAGGCCAAACTTGTTTGTGCTTCAAAGAGAAAAAGCGGTTTGTCTTTTGCGTTCTGAGGCGGTCGGTGGTCAAAGAGTCCGATCTAAGTCCAAACACGCAGCTAAGTATGCTAAAGTTAGCCTTCCGGAAAAACATCAAACTGTCTGAGAATTAAAAGCCAAAATGCATTTGCGTGGATTCTATTCAAATCCATTTGTAACATTTTGGATTCGAATGAGTCATAAATTCAGAGTTAGTTAACGTGAAGGAGTCATTACATTTATTTAACATTACATTTTGCTCCATGTGGTTCCATTGATAGTGTAGTCGTTTGAGGGCAACCAAGATACTGGTGTGGCCCCGAGTTCAAGTTTGACACCCCGATCTAGAACGCCGTAGAACAGCCGTGTTCAGCCTGCCTACAGCGAAATCGCTGAACGTATCCTGCCGTATATTTGCCCGAGCGCCGTGTAACCCGGTTATGTCCTCGTGAATCTCGTGTTTGCTGAGGTTTGGTGGGAATTGTCTGGCTTCACGTTGGCGTGTTGGAATCCAGGCGGACGGCTCGCGGGTTTAATCTGATGAGGCCGACGTAATATTGTCAAATGGGACGAATCCGCATTTCTGTAGGGCCGCGAGAACCAATCAGAGCCTTGACGTCGAAGCTCGCCGAATTAAAAAAACAAAACATGTAAAGTCGAGAGCAATCTGGGCCTGTGAGAAAACAAATAAATCGATGGGTTTTGAGTCAGAGAGAAGCAGGAGGACGGAGCCGGCATATGTTCCCCTGCTAATCTGGAGCTTTTATCTTAAGGTGATTAGCGATTTGATAACCCTCCATTTAGGGGGGAAAAGGCCGAACGATTGTTCAGAGCGAGCCGGGGCCGACCGACCTGTCCAACCTACCATCTATTTTCTTTGATTTTCAAAGCAAAACTACTACTGATGGCGCATTTATTGAATTGAAAGACTTCCCTGCCGGTCAGTGTTTACTGTTGCCCACCGGTTTATAAGCAGCGCTGAGTCGGAGGGACCACCTGGTCGCCACCGCTTTGTTTTGATCAGTGTCTCTGGCCGTTAATTCCAGCTGACGCGGCGCCTCCCGCAGGACAGCTGGCTGCGCCGCAGACAATGAAGGCCACGCGGCGTCTGACCCGGCTCCGCTGTCCAGGGTCGGCGGCCGGCGTCCGCTCTGAGTCACCGCTTGGCCCTTTTTTTTCTTTTCTGCACTCCATGAGAACTAGATCTTTTTTTTTTTTTTTTTTTTTTTTTTTGGTGGGGCAGGAATCTGCGTTTCGTGATCGGACTCAGATTCCGGTTCCGCTCGATCGGTTTCGATGATAAGATTAATAACATTTTTTTCTTTCTTTTTTTTTTTTTTTTTTATAGAAGGCAAGGTTTCTATGGGTTTCAGATTTTTAGACCTGGTCTGAATCTGTATGAGGGAGTTTCTCATTGGGGGATTATCTAGCCATCTTACAAAGTATATTTTAAATGAGTTCTCAGAAATGCCCAAGATACTGACCAAAGTGTGTCGCAAAATATCTGATGTGCTTTCTGGTGTTCAGTATTTGAATTCGAGCTTTTGAGGATTATTTGTAAAAGACCAGATTCCCATATGTTCTCGAGACCAAATTTCCAGTCATTGAAAACACATGGAGATTTCCCGGAGAGCCCTGTTTGTCTTTACATGTATACTGGACACTGGAAGCAGCGTGGAGGCGGGGGTGGAGGGGGGGATTCATTTCTATGGAAAACACTTAAAAAGAGCCAAAACAAAAATAGTTGTTGGTGGATTTTGATACTTTGGGATGTTTTTTCCCATTCTCTGTGCTAAAATTCACCGCATGAGGCCGGAGTGCGTTTTCACCACGCCAACTTTTGGAGGATCATCCAATGGAACGTCAAGCTCTCGGCCCCGTTCGCCCGCACTTAGGATCTTCACAGTCGTAAACGGTTTCCTTTTACACTTTCGGGAACACGTACAGCTGCTGCGCGTTACACCGCGGCAGAAAGAGCCGTCGCGAAATGTCAGCGTAATGGAGGCCGTCGGTGATTCTGCCCCGTCAGTGAGCCTTCAGACAAACCCACCCGCCGGAGTGCCTGAATGATAGCCGTGTCGTAAAGGGAGGGAGTTGACGACTAGATGATGGGGTGTCACCGAGGTCCCCTGCAATAAAATTACCAGTTGATGAGTTTCCATTATGCTTTATGAGGTATTTATATATGTATGTGTGTGTGTGTGTGTGTGTGTGTGTGTGTGTGGGTCCCGCTGTCGTCTTCATCACATTGATTCAGGGCAGGTTAACCATCTGGCTATAAACCTCTAGTCTGACTTGCTAATGGAATTTGTTCCCATGATCCGCCCCCCCACCTCCCCATCCCGGTGCGTGCACGTGTGTGTGCATGCGCACACGCCTGCACAAGCTACACTAATAAACCTAATGGCTGTAAGTCAGACTCTGGGTTTAGTCTTATTAAAAGGAATGAGTGCGTCCTGCTCCACGTATGATATAGCTCCATATAGTGGCATTTAAATCCCTGGCTTCAGGATGTGTAACGCCGTAATCCCCTCCATCATCCCGTCAGACGTAATGGCCTAAATGCTGAACTTCGCTCAGCGCTCCGCATGCAGCGGCGGCACTAAATGTCATAATTGCCTGGAGGGGCGTGAACGCGGCGGCTGTTCGCGAACAGCGGCGCTTGGATACGGCCGTCTCGGACGTAATTAAACGCACACCGAGGCTATGAATCGGCGGCGTGTACGCGGGCGGCCTGAGGTCCTGCGGCGACTGGGTTTATTGATTGTTTACCGTGTGGAGAACACACACTCTATGATTCATGCATTCTGTGTGTGTGTGTGTGCATGAAGACAAATCAAAATGCCTTTATCCATTAACCCGTCTCGTCAGGTCTAATAAATGTGTCGAGCGTTACGACCGATCGCCAATAATTAGATAAAAGCGCTGAGCACTTTTATGGCGAGCACAATGGCGGGAGTGAAAACGAATATAAAGTTAGCAGTAAAAACAGTCATAAAAACTAGTCATATATCACAGATTAAAACTTTACAGAGCTTATTTTATGTGTACGAGTCCTCATTAATTCATTTAACTTGATTTTTTTTTTTTTTTTTAATCTACTTTAAGCAAAGCTTGAATTATTTTTCAGTGATGTTTTAATTTACATTTGAACTCTAACCACCAAATCACTTCATCACCCGAGCCAGCGACGATGGCTCGCCGCCCGCTCTGCCATAAAAAGACAAGCGCGGGGTTTGTGACGAGACGGTGAGCTGCAGGTGAATCCCGAGCGGAAACCGTCAGACGGGATCAGACTCCTCGGGAAGCTTCGGCGGCTGCCATCAAACGACACAAATGTTAGGAGTCAGAGGAGAGGCGGCCATGTTTGCCTGTCAGCTCAAAGATTCATAATGCCCTCTTGACTTATCCTGCTTCCTCTCACACCTTTCATTCCCCTCACAGAACACACTCGCTGCACGTCCAGACATGTGTGTGTGTGTGTGTGTGTGTGTGTGTGCGTGCGTGCAAACACTGTGATGATTAGAAATGTTACCTTACTTCTTGCTCTCACCAGGAGATTTTCATGTCACGGTTTAAAAATAGCAGCATGTTGGACCCGTTGGACGGACATCAGATGATCCCATCCTACAGGAAACCATGAGATAGTCAGCGCACGCACACACACACACACACACACACACACACACACACACACTGGTAAATTGATCTCCAGCCTGCATGCTGAAGAAGGTGATTCCCCCCCGAGGTGCATTGAAGTAGCCCAGATGTTCTTGTTCCAACATATGAAATATGAAATGAAACGTTTGTCTATTTTTCAGCTATGAGTGTGTGTTTTCCAAACCTTTCGTCGCAACTCTTTTAAAAATCGAAGGTCATTTCTCGTGAAAATGTCCTCCATGCCTGCATCTTTGCAATATTTAGCTGCCGTTGTGCTGCGGCGTCATGTTGTCTGGTAAGAGGTCACAGTAACGCTCCTCGCTCTGACTCCGTCCTCGTCCTCCTCCTTTCCTTCCTCGCGTCCCGTTTCCTCTCTAATGGCTTCCTTCCTGTCGGCTGAGCGTAACGTCGCCCTGGTTTAGCCTCACCCCCGTCTCAAAGCGCCGCTGTCGGGCCGAGGATCCCCGGACCCACGCGAATGCAGTTGTAGCCGTTGCGTAACATCTCTGTCTGCGCAGCCATTACCGCTCTAATGGCTCCGCCGAGGTTCTGCGTTAATCACCCAAACCCTCCGTGACACCAGTCGGCGTGAGCGTTTTTTGTTTCAAGCCGTGGCTTCATTACGGTTTTATCGCCCTTTTACTTGTTGCCAGTGGCTTTTTTTCCCCTTTCTTTTTTGCTGTTTTTGCGTTTTCGAGGTAATTTGTGTGATTTCCCGCTTGTGGTCTCAGCTAATGGCGCGTTGACGGAGACGGCCTGCACATCACGCCACGCCGACGTCCTATCAGGCTCACGGCGGAGACACGAGTCCGATCCCGCCTCTCGCTTCCCCCCCGCAATTTGCACGACAGTGAAAGCGGTTATTATTTTCAGCGAAACGAAAAAAGAACCACCAGTCCATGTTACTTAATGCAGAAAGACTCGACACGGGGAGGCGGAGGAAATCACTTGAAATACAAAGAGAAACCGTAAAAATCAACCGTGAATATTTAAAAATAATTTCATCTTCAATGTCAAATGTGAAAAACGGGCAGGAAACGGCTTGAAAAAAAGGCTAAGAAACGAAGTGAACACAGTTAGAAAGGAGTAGAATTGCAGAGACAAATCAGATCTTTCTTCTGCCTAATGTTCATCACAATAAAACCGCATGTGGTTACAAGATTTAATGACTATTATCGATATCATCGTGATTATTATTACATTTAGATCAAAACCGCTGCATGATGTCACTGGAAAAAGAAGCCCATCCCGTTCTTTTGGACGGCGTGTCTGAACCCACAGACACATAATGAAGGGGTTTCATGCTTCCCCCTATTGAGGGTCTGTCTGCTCTGACACACACACACACACACACACACACACTTTGCCAGCTCAGCAGTCTCGCACACACACTTAGGTATGCAGATTATGCAAATGGTGGGGGGATTTGTGGCGGTAACACCGTGGTAACGGGTTGAGGAATGAGGTTAAACAGGGCTGGGGATGGAGGGGATGGGGGGGATGGAGGGGATGGAGGGGGGGGAGGAGGAGGCTCCCCCTCCTCGCCGCTGTGTTTCCCCTGCAGTGTTTGCACAAGCTTTGACTTGAAACCACATTTTATCACAAGCAATCAATGGATGTGCATCTGTTTTTGTTTTTGTTTTTTTAAGTATTTGTATTGAAAAAGAGAGGCTTTTTAAAGATTATACTTTTACACTTCAGTGTTTATTTATTTTTATTTTAGTTTTTTATTATGTCTCGCTGCTGCGAAACCAATTCCCAAGCATTGGATCTTGAAAGTACATCTCATCTCGTAACTTTGATTTATCTAAATGGCGAAATGCGAGAAGGTGTCAGATAAGATCTGGTAGCGCATGTGAAAACCCCCCCCAAAGCTGTGTGATGAAAGCTGGCGGCTTCACCGCCGCGCTCTCAAAATCATCAGGAAAGGAAGAACAAATTCCCTTCACTTTGAGGAAAATGGCCTCATAATTAGCGGGAATTAAATGGGAAAAAAATTCCACCCTCTAAGAATCTAAAGATAGTACTTGAAAAGCGGCCTGAATACGAGCCAAATACAATGTGGAAAATAAGCAGAATCACAAAAGACTCAAACACTGGTGGAGAACACGCGTCGTGCATTATTCCTGTCAAGTAAGGGGAAAACCGTGGCGCCCATGAAGGTTTTTATTCCAGAGCAGAATCCGCTCGGCCGATCCAACGGAACTCAACGTGCCGTCCCTGAACCGGCAGAGAGCCGCGACCCTTGACCTTCGCCGCCAGGGGGTCAGAAGTGCGAGATAACAACGGGAACCCTGAGGTTCACCGGGACTGAGCGGGTCACTTTCTAAGATGCAGTCGGTGTGTAAAGTAGAGCGTCGTGTCAGGAATTGTTGGAACTGAAGCCGCCGGCGTCGGTTATTTTGTGTCGGGACACAAACCTATCATGCAGTTTGTCCCTTTTCTAGGTCAACGGTAATTATTTCAAGTTTGGTCCTTTGTATCTGCTAATGACAGCATTATTAAGGAAAAAGAATCTCCCAAAGCGCCTAGATGATAGCAGGCACTTTTTTATGATACCTTACATTTCTTCCTGGGGTTATTTCATGACACTTACATGGCAGTTAATCCAATTTCATTTTATGGCCTACTTTTCGGGAATGTATTGAAATTGATGATTTTTTTTTTTTTTTTTCGCTACAAGCTGCACGTTTATTGATAGGATTCTGGTAACATCATTGCAGTCCCTGGTTATTATGAGGGAGATCATAAATTGCATCTGTGTAGGTCCATCACACACACACACACACACACACACACACGCACTCGGACAGTAATTAAGGGTGTGGTCCAAATATCAGCCCGCAGCTTTAATTTGATGAGATTAAATCCTGCGAGTGCCAGATTGCCGTTCTTCCAGTCTAATCAACAGATTTAAAGCACAATCCTGAAAAGTGGCTGATCGACCGCTGACTAAATACCTGCTGTTGGATGCGGCGCGTTCATCACGCTCGGCGTGTTTGGCGTGTTCAGCGGATGCATGTTTCGCTGTCTGACTGGGTTTCAGAACTCATGCGTCACAGTGTGTTTGGTTTCACCGTTATTCGAAGGCTGTCACAAAGGTGTGCATTAGATCTAAACCAGCAGTGTTGCTGGTCTGCTAATTGCGTTCAATACATATTCATTCAAATAATCGAAATTTTAAATTTGGTTGACTTATTTTCAGACTTTTTTCTCTTGTTTATCAAGTTAATTCTTGATGATGATTTTCACATTTCTTTTGCCAATTTGAATGTCTTTCAAATACACACACACACACACACACACAGACACACACACACACACAGACACACACATATATCTATAAATTTCAGCTCACTGCCATGTTCTCAATATTTTATATTTTTACCAGACACAGTGACATTTTCCATCAACACTGTGACATCTATTTGCTTATAAAGTCACTCCTTTGTAGGTTTACATGATTCAACGTCAGCGCCTCTCTTACACACACACTCACACACACACACACACACACACACACACATGCTCACAAACAGCCACCTACAGGTGTGTAAACACACTGACCCTGTGAGTCAGGTGACAAATTGAGGAGACGTGTTTTTACTGGACACAGTTTGGCTCCACCAGGACGGATAATCAACCTTTCCCTCCCTTTCCCAGTCCTTCTCTCCCGCTGACAATATGAACAGACCGATCGATAATTCCCTGTGAAAAATGTCAATTAGTCCTCAGTTTCCATGGAATACTCAGTAACATGTGACCCCAGACTCATTTAAACCAAAGCTGAATGGCTCAATGACACACGTGCACAACTGTGTCGCCTTATTTGGGTCAGTGAACGTTGTGTAAGCGTGGATGTGCAGCACTCAACGCCGTTCCAATAGAAAACATCGGGAATTCAAAGCATCACAACGATGCAACGTGTCACCGCTTCAGATGCTGATGATATACAGGTATGTGGGTGTGTTTGCGCAGCCAAAACAACACACCCACAACATTCAATATTGTAAGATATTGTGACCTCACATTAAATATAAATCATCCGACGACAGCAGCTTGTTATTTTCTACCCGGCGGGCTGTCTGCAGACTCCGTGCGTTGACCAACTCTCCTCTGGCTTGCACCTCGCGAGTACTTGTAGCTGTTTGATGAGGATTACCTGCCACTGCATCACAACGTTATGACCTTAAACTAGTTGTTTGACCTATCTTTTGGGTTAAATATGTAATCAGAGCGTCTCCTCTCCACATAGACAGAAGCTGGCGTTTTGAAGTCTGATCTATTTGGCATTTTCACACTAGTCCCGCAGTGCAAGCATGAAATATTACAGTGTTGTTATCACACACACACACACACACACACACACACAGTGCTAGAGTCGGGGCCGTGTCTTGTCACATGGGTTTATCTCCCACCAGCTGACGAGTCAGTGCAGCGTCTGAAGGCCTTCCAGCCCCTCCTCATTAATGCAACACGGACGCCCGTTTAACCAGTTCCTCTCTGAGTTTCTCAGCCCAGCCTCGTCCCAACGCTGACCAAAGCAGGCATGAATACACACACACACACACACACACACACACACACACACACACACACACACGCACACACACACTAGCATTTCAGTTCAAGCGTCAATACAGGTATGACTCCGGGTTGGACGTTGGTGAAATGGTCTATTTGTTTTTAACCAGTGGCATAGATGCCAGTTTGCTGAATTTGCTGGAAAATAGCAATGAATTAGCTGAAGATAGGCAAGACGTGACTTTCTATGCAGTTCAAAGGAATTCCCTTCCAAATACATGAAATCAACAAGACCTGACTCAGAATCCGAATATGTTATCGATCGATCGATCGGGGGAAATCGCTTTTTGTTGAACGCAGCTCCAGTTACAGAGTCAAATGGGGAAAAATCAAATAGAACTCTGTATAAAAATAAAGAGTAAAAATAGCAAAAAATAAAAATAAAATATAACAAACAGTAAAGATCAAAAGAAAGAAATCGATAAGTTATGTACAACTATATGTAACATGTGTATTTCCAAGTCCGTGTGGTCATTGTGCGTATAGGTCGGGCTTGTTGTACAGTGGAAGTCTGTTATTGTAACCTTAGATATTTGAGTCGATGCAGCGCCGGCCCACTTTCACAAACACAAAGGCGAATAAACTCCCCACTATAATGTTTGTTTCTATCCAGGCCGATTTGTAGTTCTTTTCCCCGCTCGTCCTCACCTCGACTCTCCTTCACTTTTGTTTCATTTTAAACTTCATTTTCCCTCCATCTCGCATGCAGAACTTGGCGGCGTTGCCATTGAACCGGGGCTGTTTTATTTATTTTCCCTGTCCGGCCCGGCCAGGTCAGATTTCACCGAGTCTGCCGCCTTCAGCTCAGGGCGGCTGGATGGCAAAGAGACTGTTCAAGTGGTTTTCCTTTCTTTCTCCGACATCTTGATGTAATTGACCAAAACCTCCCGCCATGAACATCCACACTCACACACACACAGCGAGGATCTCCTCCCTCTCAGTGTCTCACACACACCCACGATGTGTGTGTGTCTGCGATACAGCTGTGAATGGGAGATGAAAGCAGAGGCTGAGCCAGAAATAATAAAATCGGAGTGATTCCGACGTACCGGACTGGAAAACACCAGCGAGAGAGCGAGAGGTGTTTTGATCAACAATAAGAGCCGCTCCAAGCAGTCCGTGTCTGCTGAGGAATAAGGGGAGTTCATCTTTTAAAAGTAGACCCTGATGGATTTGCCTCCACGCCTGACCTGCAGTCACCCGTGAGCCGGGTGTGACCAGCGGAGCGGGAGAACAAATGTAGACGTGGAAAAGTCAATTGATGAAGCTCTTGTTTTCTTTTTCGGTATTTCGGAACGCCTCGCGTGTTTCGAAAATATATTAAAAGTGTTGTCTTGCGGCGTTTCAGTGTGGCTAACTGAACATGTAGCACAGGTGGATAGCCTCTAAGAACTTTCAGAAAGATGTCAATTTAACTTTACGATGACATTCTTCTGACGCGAACTTGACTTCTGTCTGAAATTCTCATAAACGTCAGGATGAAAGAAGCGTTTTAGCCGAGAATTGAAATCGGGCTGACATTAAAATCCAAAGTTGGACTTAACGCCAACAAGCCGTCAACATCAGAAGTCATGGGAATGCGGCGTTGCGCGGACGTTCGCGTTTGAACATTCGATCCGGGTTTGTTAGCAGCAACGGCTCAAAAACAAGGCGCGCGGCGTCAGCTGTCATATGTGTCTGAATCAAAAGATATCAGCCGACGTCCCGACACGGCTGTCACAACCCACATTCATACAAATACATAAAAAGGAAAAAAACACCAGGCGACGAGACTCAACAAACTGTCGGATGATAAAATATCAGTCCGTCAACAACAGGCCGGCCTAAATTAGCCATCTAATATTTAACTTTGACCCGGATGAATGCTTCTTGCTGGCTTACTCTTTGTTATTGTTTTAATATGTCTGACATCGTCAGTTTATTAAATCTACAGTTCACAGCGACCAATGCAACAAGTGTTTCCGGCGGTTCGGCTATTTCTTTTGTCCTTTAAAACCCCCGTCTCCACAAAGAAAACACAAACACACCGGGGCCTCATAAAAGTTTTGGACCTCGGCTCGTCGATAAGCTGCTAATTTGTTTCTCTCACAGGCCGCCTTTGTTTAAGACAGACAATGGAGGGTCGGCGTGGAGCGCGGCGCCCGTGAAACAGCGCGGTGGGGGATGAACAGCGAGGAGGGAGTGGCTGCTGGATGTGGGTCACGGCGGCCATGACGGGATCCAAAGCGACATGGAGTGGGGGAGGGAGAGGGGTCTCACGCCACCGTCTGCGTCACCTTTCAGTCTCACACACACACACACACAAACACACACACACTTGCTCTCACGTAAAGACGCATCAGCTCAATTGGTCGGATGAAAATCACTTGCACGGGGGTAAAAATAGCCGCAACCTTTTCCCGCTCTGACTTGTTACTATTCTGTTTTTGCCCTGCTTCCTCTCTCCTCCCCGAGCAGAGCGGCTGAAACGGGGGGAAAAAATACACCATTTTATCCAGGATACGGATACGCTAGCATTTGTTAGGGGACGGTTTAATTAAACATTCAACAGAGTCTTCTTCATTTTATCATTTACAAGTCCTTCGCTTATTTCCCTCTCATTTATTATGCCATTTTTCACCCATCTAACATTATATTTTAGAAATCCACAGTTCCTTATTATTATGAAGATTTTTTTTGTTATTGCCTTGAAGATGACCAGTAAGTCAGTGATTTCTCAAATTATTTTGATTTCCAAAAAATGAAAGATTCCTGAAAAAAAATTCTAGGAAACTCTGTGAGCACATTTGCAGATTTTTAAACTATTGTTATTTCTCAATGTATTTCTTCCAAAACTCAACGATCCAAGGTTATTTCCAGACTGTGGAACACTTTTATTTATATATATATTACATTACATTACATTTGGCAGACACTTTTATCCAAAGCGACTTACAATAGAGGACATAAGGACTGCAAATACACTTGCAAATACACGATGCACAGGAAATATACAGAACAGTAAGCTGGGGTTAGTGAGTTGTTTTTTTTTTTATGACAAAGACATACACAAACGTACACACACACACACACACACACACACACACTGCATAGCCTAGCTTGCTGCCTAACCTGATCTGGGGCATCAGTGCTGTAAAAAGTCCTGAAAGAGAACAGTTTATATAGATATCTATATATCTATATATATATGTGTGTTTGTGTGTGTGTGTGTGTGTGTGTGTGTGTACACCACAATTTCAGGTAAAAAAAGATTTAAACAAGAAAAAAAAAATCTTGGTTTTTTTTCAAACTTTTTCAGAATCACTTATTTTTTTGTTTCTATTTATTGAATTATTTTATGTTTTTTTTTTTTTTTGAGTAGTATTTATGTATTTATTCATGGCAGTTTCCCATCAGTCTGAAAGGGTCAGGGTGAAGGCATGTAGCTCAGCAGCAGAGCTCATGGAGCTCCTCATGTATGACATCCAGGGTTCAATCCTCAGCATCTCCACTGTGAGTCCCTTTGGATGAAAAGCGTCTGACTAACAACAGTATTGTATTCAATTGTATTGGGATTCAGGTAATAAGAGTGCAGGGATGTCTAATCCGTGTGGAATCTACATGCTACATGTACACATCATGTACACATCATGTACACATCATGTACACATCACGTACACATCATGTACACATCATGTACACATCACGTACACATCACGTACACATCACGTACACATCATGTACACATCACGCCTCTCCTGTAGTTGAGCTGTATTTGAGTCCAACGTGAGTTCTCGCCGGGTCGATGTCTCTGTCCCCATGCCGTCAGCAGAATCCCATCCATCCAGAAAGAAGTAAAAACGAGTGAGTGGGAGGGATGGAAGGATGGAGGGATGGAAGGATGGAAGGATGGAAGGATGGAAGGATGGAGGGAGGGAGGGATGGAAGCTCGGAGGAGCGGCAGGAGAGCCGGGCCACTCTTTCACCGCCTGGCCTCCGTCCTCCCAGCAGGAAGGCTGGATTCCCTCCCTCCTCCCAGAGTAAAGGGAGCCGTGGAGGCTTTTTGGGCCGGTTCCCACGCCGGATGAGCACATATTTAATCATGTCATGTGTGACCTGATAGACACACGTGCACGCACACACATCTCTCTATCTTATCCATCGGGCGAGATGGCGTGTGAAGCTTTGCGGGACATGTCACATCTCTGATTCAGCGTCGTCACCCGTACGTCCATCTCTGCGTTTTGCCGGGAGGTCGGCAGAGCGCTCGGCAAGAAGGAGCTTCTTTGTTTTCCCCGAGTCTGCGGGAGTGGGAGGAGGTTCCTGCCTCTGTCCATGTGCGTTACGGGGCGAATGTTTGGGGGTCCGGGGTTAAACCCTGCGTTGTGCCCAGCGGCAGCTGAGATTGGAAGCCGTCTGAAAAATAAGCTCAGTGAACCCCACAAAAATAACACGGCGTGCTCTTCAACACGGTGTGTTCTTCAACCCGGTGTGCGCTCCAACCCGGTGTGCGCTCCAACACGGCCCGACTGATACGGGAGGTTTTTTGGGAAGTCGGCTCGACGTTTAAAAGGAAAATCCAATTCCGACATTCATAAATTGTCTCAAGTTGGAGCAAATGGGTCGTGTTAGAGTTCATTTCGACACGATTCGGTTAAAAACCTTTAAAAGGCAGCGGGAATGAAAGGCAGATTAACATGAAAGTGTGGTTTTATCTTCAGAAGGACGTCTTTGGTCTCTTTTAGATTCACCGTCAGAGAGTCCACAAAGGATTGGATTTCATCGAAACACGTCAGATTACACTCTGGAAGATGTTGCTATTATTGTGCGAAGCGTCAGGTCTCAGTAGGAAATGAAGCTGCGTGGCGATAAAATGCAAACATCGATGTAAAAAGACGTGCGGATGATTATTATATTGTTATTTGGACTTTCTGTTTGTGCTCGATGGCGTTCACGACATCGCTCATCGAATCAAATCCAGATTTATCCGGAATATACCGACACCGGGATCATCTGTCCGATCTCCCTGACCGGTTGGAACACCAACTTACCGAGTTTCTGTCTGTTTTTTGTATTTTATTAACGTCTTCCAAAGGGCCGGACGCGGGTCTGGCAGACTCAGCACCTTTAGAGTTTATTGGATGATCGACGGCCCCGTCTCGATCTCTGTGAATCATCTAAATCTAAACGCAGTGAAAAGAAGCCATCTTCTCTGCCCCGCGCCTCCCCAGGCCCGTCTCTTTGTTGTTTTTGGAGCGCCGGTGCCGCAGAGGCCCGAGGAACCTTCATCCTAATCGGCTTGAGATCTGGCTGCAGGTCAGGCCAACAGATGAATCCAGATTAGAGGGTCACAAGGCAGAAAGAGGGGATTAGCAGCTCTGGCCAACGCTGCCTCCTCTTGTATCTGTGGAACGGGCCAACGGGCCCACAGAGTCCGGGGTGCCGGTCCAGGTGGGCCGGGTCTTTGCCCGGACCCGGACCAACATCCTGCACGGGACTCGGATTAGTTTTGCGGCATCATTTTTATTTATTTATTTATTTATTTATTTATTTATTTTTTCTGTGGGGATAAATGATAATACATTATATGACAAAGCACAAGACACGTATGTCAGCGTGCTTGGAAACGAAGGTTTGGATTCCGGAGCTCCTCCTTAAATGCCTGAGTGCTGTCCAACAAGACGCTCAATGTCTTCGGACACGA
This sequence comes from Fistularia commersonii, assembly GCF_037954325.1. Taxonomy (NCBI): domain Eukaryota; kingdom Metazoa; phylum Chordata; class Actinopteri; order Syngnathiformes; family Fistulariidae; genus Fistularia; species Fistularia commersonii. The sequence goes on from NC_141303.1 coordinate 503,958, forward strand.
TCGCTTATTTGTTGACTTCAGGATAACATTTCATGTCATGAGTGTCACATCAGTTCCAGTCATACAAACACCCCCAAAGTCATATGAAATGGATGCATTTATAGCCTTTAAATATTAATCGATCATAAAACCCATTAAAAGTCATTTTCTTTTGACGTCGTCGTTCAAATATTGATATGACGTTTCAGCATTTTTTTTTTTTTTTGCGCAAGTGTTTTTTATTTTCTATATTTTCAGAGACTTGCAGGCTCCTGTTTTTAACTTGAAATATTTATAACAGAACTCCCTCCGCCGCCGCCGCACCGTGCGCTTTATGCCGTGCACTGGAAATGTCCCCATTGTTGGATGATAAGAGAGGCATCCTATTCGATTCCATGGCTCCAGAGGTTAAACCAATTCAATAAATGATGCTGAATCCACCTAAAAATGAAGGAAGGCTGGGCCGGGAGGACACCCTTCTGCTCTGCCGCATTGGAAAGGATGATTGTCTAAAGGATACTTTGGTGTTTTAGTGTAACATCATCATCATTCGGTAGCTCCAGCTGGATCATTTACGCCTCCCGTCCGCTGCGTCGGTCTGTTTTTCCACTCCGCAGACAGACGCGTATGAAACATTTCACATTTTCACATCTCTTTGCTCTCGACCGGCTGCCGGAGAGACGCTCCGGTGCAACGCCGCTTTGATCCGCCTCTAAATTAAACATGCCTTTTTTTTTTGAACCCTTTTAATTGAGAAAACAGGCGGCGCGCACCTCGCCGTTCACGCTGTCCCCGGTTTGAACCCGGCACGGGTCGAATCCGGCTCGCGTCCCGATCGACAGCGGCGTCTCTGCGGAGCCATTCGCTGTTTGTCAGGTGTAAAGACAAACAAATATGGAGGACGGTGTGTTTGGCGTGCCGAGAATGTGGGACAAAGTGGGAAAACAGTCCCGGCGTAGCGTGAGGTTAAAAGTGAGGTCAGGCACGTCTAATCTGGATGGGAATGTTCAGTGTTTGACCTCTGACATCACTTTACAGCTTTTTTTTGTAAGCACATGAGGACTTTGACCTGCTGAGGAACATGTGGTGCATAACAAGCAGTTTGGACTGGAACCGGAAAAAAATTAAGCCTCTTTTTTTTTTTTTTCGGTGAGCGTTGCGTAATTATTTTAGCCGCAGGCTGTGTGAACACTGAAGATCTGGTTTGTGCAGAGCCCAGTTGACAGACTTCATGAAAAGAAGAGGCAGCGAGGTGTGTGGACGCAAGAGGTTTGATTCTGTGGAAATGAAAGTCAAAAAGCAAAACAACCCCCACCTTAACAAGGTGATCTAAAACAGAAATAAATAAAAAAGCGTTTACGTTGCGAGTGGGATTTGATGAAAAGACTGAATTTTCAGCAAAAAAAAAAAACAAAAAAAAAGATATAATGGCTACTTTTGTTCATTTGTTTGGAGTCGGTCGGTCGAGGCAAATAAGAAGGTACCTGAAAATGAATGGGTGAAAAAGAAAAGATATTTTCTGTAAACAAACCTTTAAATCTGCTTTGAATGAGCTACAAATGGCAAATCAGAAGTTCCCATTTTTTAGAAATCAATAAATATCCCCTGCCCCCAAAAGTAAGGACGTTATCATTGAAAATTCTGCAAGAAACACCCTAGTCTATGAAAGAAGTTATGACTTACCAATGAAAAGGAGAAATTTTATGAAACGGAATAAGATAACATGTGATAGTCAGGAAGTAATGTCCTAAATGTCTGATTGATTTACTCCAAATGATCAGGAAATCCGTGCAGTAGCAAGGAAAACAAGTTTGTTTTTAACTATTAACTAGTTCTGGAAATTGGGATTCAAAGCGTTTATTGTCACATGAAATACTTATTTTGCTTCCCCGGAGAAGCCAGACAGGCAAGAAAAAAAACGCTAAACAACAAATAAGCATATTTATTGCAACGAGATGGAAACAGTGCCGGTAAGTTGACGGCCAGCGATGGATACGTAACCAGATTTATTTCAGCGGAAGTTAACAGCGCAGCAGAGACGCGCTCTACACCTATTTGTAATGGTGTGTCCTATCAATCCAAAAAAGCCCATCTTTATCCTGAGGGGGCTCAGGGTCACGTTGGAGACCCCTGTCCTCTGCAAGCTCCATTTGGGAGGCTGAATAAGCACAAACCCTATTGCTTCCAACATCAGCACGTAGAAAAACAAGCCCAGAGTATGTTCTTTTCTTTTCTTGAAGAAAAAATCAGACTTGGCGTCTGCGTGCGTGAACCTCTGAAGCTCCACGTGGTCCTTCAGCTCAGGCAGCCTCTTCCTCCACTCTTCCTTTTCTTTTTTCCTCCTCCTTCCTGCTGCTGCTCTTTGAAATGCTAATCGCCTCTTTCTTCTCCGTCTCCCCTCCAGACTCCTCCTCAAACTACATCAGGCAGCTGGAGACTAAAGTGCGGATCCTGGAGGACGACAACAATAAGCTGCTCTCACAGGTGAGTGGTGCATGTGCGCACACACACACACACACACACACACACACACACACACACACACACACACAAATGTAAACATTGACCCAAGATGTCCCCGGTTATCTCCATATCATCCACTTGCATCCACGTGGACTCGACCGAACCCCATCTCGTCCTACTTTTCAAACAAAATCATCTGAGCCTCAGCGCACGGACCCGGGCGTGAGTGTTTGTCTGATGCGTCCGTGAAGCCTCCTCACTCACTCACCCGACCCACCCGCCTCTGAAAAATATGTTTATCCATGTTTAATTCATGGCTGGAGCGGCGCTGGGCGAGGGATGACTCTGACCCCCATGGCAAAGTGTGGGAGCAGAGATGAGACGGGGCAGGAGGAGGCGGGTCGGGGCTTTTAACCACAATCATGAGGAAAAACATCCACCCCCCCAAAAAAAAGGGTTGACCTCCCGCTGACTTCTCTCAAATTTGGATGAGGCTTGAAGGAGCGGGTGGGAGGAGGAGGTGGAGCAGGCGGGCTCTGGTTCACCGGGAGGTCACCTCATCTGACAGAAGGTGAATTTATTGCTAGAACTTTAATTGGTTGTGAAGGAGATTAAATAATGAAGCTGAGTTTTATTATCATTTAATGGCGCGGCACAGTTAGATATTCACGCTTGGCACCGGACTTGAAAGTCTTTTCCTTTCGACGGCGACGGTTCCTCTCCGCTCTTATTAACACGCGGCAGATTCAAACGTAGGCGGAGAAAAATCGTCTGGAATCACTGAGGCGAAACCTAAATGATCCTTATCATTAGCTCTTAAATGCTACAATTAGTTCCCACTTGGTCTCCCAGCATGTCATGTCAGGATACACCCCGCTACATATCCTCCTAACACGTCACACACCGCACGGCATGTGTATGACGTCCTTCAGACGCACGGCACACACACCACACCGTGCACCATGTAGTGTGTACAATGCATTTCAAATGCAAATAACGATTAAATGACAAAATGCAGTCATTTCTGGACTATTGAGCGCACCTGAATATAAGCCTCACCTGCTAAAAGTAACTTCATAAATCTATGTGTACATATGTTGGCCGCATTCTATCGAGGAGCCGCAGGTGTTGTAACATGACATATTGACACACAAACATCTTTAAAAGGGAATTAAATACCCACCCGTAACATCCACAAATACCTACTGGAAATACTTCTTCCAAACAGCAAGTTTTAACACGGCTGATGAAAAAGATAAATGATCACCATGTACCCTTTATGAATCCCTGGTGGTGAAGTTGGTTCTGTGCACCGAAGCCATGATGGATGAAGATGAGCAGCCGGAACACAACCAGGATGTTTGGTTCTAAAGATGATCGCTGGACCTCTGCGCCAGGCCGGCCCAACACTAGGAGAAGTCCATCCCTGCACCCGTTTCCTTTGTCCTCCTCCGGCCGGTGTCTATCTCGCTCTTCTTCCAGCGCATTAAAACCACTAAGTCGTCTTCTTCTCCGTCGGCATTGAACGGCCTCAGAGTTTCACGCTCATGTCATGGGTCCGATGTGACGAGGATAAATGTTTCAATGGCGTGACGCTCGTTTGCCCAAAAAAATCCATAAATTAGCCGCATGGTTGTTTAAGCCGCCGTGTTCAAAGCGTGTGGAAAAAGTAGCTTCTTATAGTCCAGGAATGACGGTACCTGTTATTGTTGTCCTAATACTTGTGTTCGTGCAAGGAACCACATGGACATTTTCAAAAGACATGAATCATATCAGAGGGAAAATACACAGATAAATAGAGAATGTAGAAAAAAATAGCATTTAGAAAAGTATCTTATGGCCAGACTTCAGTGTGTCGCAGAGACAGTGGAGGTCACAAGTCTCTCAGACTTTTGTTTGGGGGCTTCAGAGCCACAAAGATTCTGGATCCCTGATGTCGGAGACTTTGAAGGCTTAGAAAAGACCGAGGCTCCTCACATCCAGACCGTTGACTCATGCACTATAATATTCTGCAAAGCCAAGACACTTTTGATTTCATCGGAAGATGAACTCGAGAAATAGACTCCAGTTCTGGTCTGGCTTTTACGACCCTCTTTGTTTTAGTTTTTTCCTCTCCAACCAAAGCGGGATGCAAATGTTTCTGGAGCGACCCAAACTCGTGACACGCGGTGTCGACGGGCGGATAATTCAATAAAACTCATTTCCATCCGTCTGAGAAGATGAACGCATTTGTGAACAACACACAGCTCACTTACATGTTTCCACAGAAACACGGAAAAGGTGACACTTATAGCGCAATCCAGTGAGACGTCTTGTCATACAGAGGGTGCTAACAAGTGTATCGCGGTCATAAATACAAGGTGCAGTTGTTTGGTTGTATTTGATTGTCTTCTGGACCGTCCGCTCCTCTTGCCGGGGGATCTGGGAAAACACACCGATCCTTGGGAAAACACACCGATCCTTGGGAAAACACACCGATCCTGGCTCCACCCGGAGGAAGGTTCACTAATAAGCCATGTGCCCTGTTCTCCTTTCTCCATAGGCTCATGCCCGCTATAGTTTATCACAGATACAGACCAGAAAGGTAACTGTCCTCGTCACCCCGGGTGTGTCCGCTATCCGAGCCTTCTTTGCACTTTCTTCCTTCTTACGTGTCTGGTGGTCGGACTTTCCCTCTCTGCTTGGAGCCGGTCGGTTTCTATTCGAACGGACGAGGAAATGCTCGCGGTCGGGTCGCGCTGCGTCGTCCACGAAAGCGTTACTGCCTCCGAAGATGACGAGGCCCGGCATGGTGCCGACGCAGGTCAGCCGAAGGTCAGCCGAGGGTCGCCTCGACCACGTTGTAGTTGTTGGACTGGCCGCCGGAGCACGTAGCATCATTATCGTGTCCGCGTAGCCCTTTAACTAATTATCCTTCATAATGCGGCCCGGTTCAAACAAAGTACAACCTCGAACTTTCCCATGGACCTCAAAAACCTCCGTGACCTTTTGTAAACACCCGCAATTGGAGCGCACTAGCTTGTAAAGGTGTTTCCTCTGTGTCCCGTCCCGTCCTGTCGTCTTTTTTTGGAGGGGGGAGATTTTATGCTCTGCTAGCATGCTAATATGCGCACACCGGCGGTCCTGCTAGCAGGTGGCCTGTTTTTTTTTGCAGGAAAGCCTTTTTCTGTCCTGTTAGCGGTCTGTGTTTGGAACAAGGAGCCCCAGGTGAAGCGCTGCTATATTGCTCTTTGGTGCATAAAAGACACACGCGTGTCCCGGCTTGTCAGGACGTCTGGTTGGATGAATAATTAAATATACAGAGGCGACACAGGTAGATCTGGGCATCCATTATTCATGGCGTGCAACTGTGTGTGTGTGTGGGTGTGTGTGTGTGGGTGTGTGTGTGTGTGAGGAATTTTAGCAGTTTAAAAAGTGCTGCTGCTTGTGTTAACTTTTATGTCCTTGAGAATGTGAGTTTGAAAAAAAAAAAAGAAGAATATTCAAGTCAAGAAGTTCTAGCATTTTTGCGGTTTTATTTGTAAAGTGTCATTTTTAACGGACACCTTTGGGGATTTGAAAGGACCATTCAATTTTGTTCATGAGAGTTCCTTCTGACAAACTGTTGTTCTCCGATAAAGTCGGTCGTCACATTAAATTCACAGCTTTCCGACAGACCGTTCCCGAATCCACGGCAGGAAAGTTTGTTTGCTTGTCTTATCGAGACCGACTCCAACAGCAGCGGGTTACCAGTCCGGCTTTGTTTCCCTGAAATATTCCCTCATGCGCCGGTGGAGCCGGATTACTTTCTTCAAAGAACTCATTGCTTAACTTCCTGCGTTACGAAAGCGGCCCGGTGAAAGTGTGTCGGCCCGAAGGAAACAATAGTCTCTTATTGCAGGAATGCCGGCCCTCCGAACCAGCTTGACCGCTGCAGAGGGCAGGGTGTGTCACCTGGATGTTTGCAGCAGTAACAGGTGAAGCAAGCAGGCGGAGACTCGCTCGGAGTGACTCGCCGCACGGCTCGGTGCCGGCGACGCTCGCTCGCCGCCATTTTACCCCCGACGACTAAGTGCTCGGCGGGGCTCTGAGAACTTAATGATTTATGTGACGGACTCCACTGACACTCGGCTCGTTAAGTGCCAGATAATTGAGCTCATTTTGTGCGAGCGAGGCAGCACGGAGGTCTGGCGGACTTGAGTTATGACACAAGTCGACGCCCATCTCTGCGTTTCCAACAACCTCTTTTTCTCATGCATTCTTGAGAGCGGCACCAGAAAAGGCCGACGGTGAAAGGTTTTCCCCTCTTTTGTGGAACTGAACGGCATTGAAATGAGACGCCGCGGCCGCTTTGCCTCTCAGAGCGAGGGCTCATTTACCCGGCATCAGCCGTGGCCTGGACACGAGAAGAGCAAGCTGCTCCCGGCGCCTGCGTCCTGCACGGAGCTCACAAACACCTCAGCGTCCGGAGAAGAACACCATCTCAAGTCATCTCGGGGGGCTTCGCAAATGTACGGCCCTTCCGTCGAAGTGATGAAAACCAGCCCCGCAATCCTTTTACAGGGAAAGGACTCGAGGAAACCTGAGGGCGAGCAATTGTCCTCCACCTATGTTTACTCTGCCACATGGGGTTCACTCATGGGGGTCCTCTGGACAATCACCCTCTGATGGGCTCCTGGGGGAAGAAGAAAAACAGCAGGTCCTTCCTGAAACCAGATGTCGCTCGCAGGAGTCGTTTCAAGACGGACGTCAGGAATGAAACGTCCTGTTCTGATTGACCCGCTGGCAAAACACGCGGGTCAGCTGGAAAAAAAACAAGGCTGGGCGACTGCCGTAAGATTAATTTTGCATGAAATCTGTTGAAAAAATGCAGTCACTTGGCAGAAAGAGGAAATCCGTGGATAAAAAGGGTTATCGGGCAGCCCCGCTTCTCATAAGTCGTGCAGGAAATGATGCTCGGCGTCCGCGGCCTCTCAGCGGCGCCAGAGAGAGCGTCGTGATGGATGGAGAAGAACGAGGAGGGGCCGACGTCCGCGGCCCGGTAAACTCATCGCCCGTCTCGGCGGCCAGAGGTTAGCTTTGTTTAGTTTTTGGTGGAGCCAAAGTAACATCCATGATGCCACCCGTGTGTTTATGCCATTCTGGCGAGTGCTCAGCCTGGAGGGTGGAGAAGAGAGCTCACTGTGGAGGCAGGGAACATCAAGAAGCACCAAGGAGAGGACTGGAAAAAGGTCTGCAGGATTCTGATGTGTGGAAGAGAAGATGACGCTCAAAGGACAAAGCCACTTGTGCTGGTGCTGTGTCTGAACGCACACCTGTGTGTGTGTGTGTGTGCGAGAGACACTCTATGCCAGGAAACACACAGCTTTGCCCATACATCCATAGCTGCGCAGCGCCAGCTCATTGGGTTATTTATAGCCCAGCGCTTGCAGGCATCACATGTTTTAACACGCACAGGAAGAAACATGAATGCGTGACATGGGAAATGTCATAAGGAGCGTTCCTGCCTGCAGCCAGGCCAGGGCCGGCGACTGGCCCCGGGAAACGCTGCTCTTTGGCAGCTAATGAGGACAAAACCCAAGTAACACTATCCCTGCCACGACGGGCATCGGTGCGCCGGGAAGCATCGGGATACGGGATTATTTATTCATGCTAAACTGCAACGTAAAACCTCCTCAGATGTGGCATGGTGTTGGCATAAGATACACGACACAAAAAAAGACTCGATAGAATGATTAATTTAAACCGTGAGCCCGGAAAAAGGCTTTTAGCACAAACGTCCCCGAAGAGACTTATGGAACAGAGATATCGGTCCAATGAGAAGAGGCCGGCCAGTGTGTGGACCACAGGCGGGATTCAAGCATCCTCCTGCAGACACACTTCTGCTGGAGGTTCGCTGACAGAATCACTGTTGCAGGGCTACATGATGATATGCTGGCATCAATATTTATGTCCCTCTATCATTTATAGCGCCATGGCAGCCGGATTCTGTCTCCGTTTAAACACATGATGGAGAGGAGACGTCGCTCGACGGCCGACCCAGACTTTCTCTCAAATTTGCAAAAAACTCCCGGTGGAATCAGAGTCGCCCTCTGTTACCTAAAGGTCGCCAGGCAAAGTCCAGGCGTGGAGGGAAGAGAAGGAACACCTGTTTCCCTTCCTGAACACACACGGCTCAAACACCGCCATCCAAAACAGTCGACCCTCGACTGCTCCAGGGTGTCGTGTGTGTGTGTGTGTGTGTGTGTGTGTGTGGTTTCCCACAACACTTGGTTAAAAAAGGCAGAGCCACATTTTCCCGCCAAAGATAAACACATAAAAATGTACGCAAGAGAGCTTAAAAATGACCCATGTAAGATAAGATAGACTTTATCGATCCCTCGACAGGGAAATGTGGTTGTCACATTGCAGGGTAGGAGAGCATGTGAATAGTATGTCATAGAAAGAATATGCAAATAAAGGATAGAGATACAAATAAATACAGACCATGTGAGGACAAGGATTCAAAACTCTCTGGTCATTCCAGTGACATGTTGAGACAGCAGCTCTCAGATTCAGTGGAATCCAAAAGAACTAAAAAAGCAGGACACAACACAAGAATACAACGTCAGCAGCATCTCCAGGTTAGAGATATAAGACGGGAAAAATACCAAAAATCGAAGAAAAAAAACCGATGTATAAAAACAACCGAAGAGTAAATAGATATGTGTGTTTTCAAATTTGAACTCGTAATTGTCACACTTTCCTTTAGCAATAAAAGTACGGGAGCGTTTTGAGTGAATGCAAAGGGCTCGCATCTCTTTTCAAAGTCCCAAGTAAATCGCAGGATTCATTAAAAAACAGAATCACGCCAACATCAGTGTGTGGACAAAGTGGTCAGAAGAAGACTTGAACACAGATATGGTCTTAAAAAGGCTGTTGTGAAAAATGTTTGTAATCATATCATGTCTACAATTGTTTGTTTTTCCTCTCCTTGGTGTCCGAATCGTTCTTTTCATTCAACGCCGCTGCTGCTGCTGCCGCTGCTGCTTGGTTTCTTTCTATTTTGTCCGTCATCCTGTGTCGCCGCCTCATGCCTCCATCGTTTGGTGGTTGATTTTTGTCTGCTTGTGCCGGCAGTGTAACCCAGGCGACCTCCGAGCCCTGAGGAAGGGAATGACCCTCTACCACTCCGAGTCGCAGCTGTCCTCGCTGCCACAGCGCCAGGACGCCATGCACATGGTCAGTACCTACCAGGCAAACACACACACTCACACACACACACACGGGCAAAGGGTTCACACAGTCTTGAGTCGAACGGCGATCTTCATGCAGAGATGCTTCTCATGTCAGTCATCTGCAAGTCTATTTTGAGTGACGACGTCTGTCCTCGTGGAAGATCCTTCAGAGTAGCAGCAACACCTTGGCAGAAGAAGCCCAGAGCTGCTCTTATAGCCGATTCACTTTCCCTGTTAAAATGATTGGAACCTACTCCTCCGTCCCAGACCCTGGGTTTGCCACGTGTTTCTAAATCAGAAAAATGTTCTCGAGAAATAACAAATAATGTATAAAAATAATGATAGAGAATGTTGCATGCACACTTTGCTACACTTCACGACTAAACTTCATTTAGCGACGAAACGAACGCCATCGAACCGTCCCGACTCTTCCGACTCTTCGTCCGTTGATGTTCCCTTCGTCCGCTGCGCTGAACCCTTGTAGATGTGAGGCACCTTCTCACAGACGCTGCTTTACGAACCGCTCCATAACACGCTTGTTTTTCCCTGATTTTGGACCGATTCCGGCCGCCTGTGTCTGTCAAACGCTCATCCCTCTCGCTCCCGATTCCTAATCCTAATCTCGGCTCGTATCACGAAGCAAAAAACCACCGAGCGACGCCTCGCATCTCGTAAGACTCGTCCGTCGAGGTTCCAGCGCATACAGGTACAGAAATCTCGCCAGAGGGAGTCCGTTACAGAGTTGAGAGGTTAAGCAAAGATTTTGCTCCGGGACAAAAAGGTGCTATGGACGTACAGCCTCTCCTCGCCTTGGATACGGTCGTCACAGAAATCATGGCGGTGGATCGGTGGCTGCAGGGTCCAGGAGGCTCACAAACCTTTCCCGCATCACCGTCCATCGCGCAACAGAGAGCGCAAGAGCTTTTAGGATCACAGTTGTGAAGAAACTCTGCGGAGTAGCCGGAACCTGCCATGCTGGAGCTTCACCTCCTGCGAGAGGCAAAGCAATATCCTGCCGCTCCCCCGCTTGTGTAATTGGATGAGCCCGAAATCTCTGCTTCTCTTCACCACTCAGATGGGAAAGGACAAGATTATCGCTGGCAGATGTTGAGTCCCTTTTTCCCGAAGAACGAGCCGGCGCGAGTCACGCACATCATTTTGTAAATTAGTGATGCCGTGTCCTGCACTGCCGTGACGCCGCTCAACGCCAGGCGACATCCGGTGGGCTTCTGACGTGCCGCGTTGGCAAGGGGCTGCGATCCTTCCGGCAGTCGTAGCCTTCATACGGCCACCGCGGCGCGGCGGATCATGGAACTGTATCTTCAGGCACGCCATCTCCTCCGCTGACCCAAGTCAAGGAGCAGCAAAAGAGGAGGAAGAGAAGAAGGATGAAAATAAAATGGAACCCTTGCCATCTCCATCCCCCCAGAGCCCGTTTCAACCCAATCCCACTATGAAAGTAATAATCTTCTCCAATCCAACGCCACCCTTGACCCGCCCGTATCCGGGGAGGGGAGGCCGGGTGATTGTTTTCCCGACTGCTTAAGGAAGGTCAGAGTCAGGCCGGGCCGCAAAACCGCACCGCTAAATCTTCCCCGTCGAAAAAAAAAAATCAATTTGGCGTTTTAATCGCGGGGCGAGCCTGAAGCGCACGCATCCGAGCCCGATCGCACCTTTGGAGCTCGCGGGTCAAACCGCTTCGTCTGAAAGGTCGGCGCCGTTCCGTAACGGCCGCGGACCTTCGGCCCGTCGCCCGCGGGAGGAGACGAACCGCCTCGGCGGCGGCGCCCGGTGCTTTATTTCACAGCGTCTCGTCACGCGAAACCCGCTCCCGATGGGAGTTTCAGCTCCTCGTCCACGAGACTCGGAACGCCTTCGTCACAGAGATTGAAAGGTGTAGGTTGTTTAGGAGCTGTGGAATCACCCGGCCAGAGAAATACAGCGGAGCAAAGTGCCAGCGGCGCCTCTCAACTTCAAACCTTTCTTTAGAAGGCCACGTGGATGCAGGTTGCACCGCAGAGTCCAGCCTGCAGGAGAGGCTTCGAAATGTTTACACCTCGCTAAGATGCTACGACTGCGCAGTGGCTGAGCTCGCTAATCTGCAAGATTAAAACCGGCCCGCGAGTGTGTGAGCAGTTTGAAAGGGTAAGGAGTCCTTCTAGATATCATCCCTATGGAGAGGTTACCCTAATAATTGCAAAAGGTCCAGAATTTTTACCTAAAATAAGGATGTTCGGTCAATACTCAAATACTGGATGCATACATTCGTTTCAAATTCATTCATTTCATTTTTGTTATGGTTTTTCCCCCCAAGGCAAATCCCTTTCGATTCTGTGAAAAACAAAATAACAATAAAAATAAAATATAAAAATTGAGTACATGAATTATTGGCATCCAGTTCCCTACAAATTTTCAAGAATGAGAAAAATAACTCAATTTTATTCATTTAAATTTGAAAAGTCAGCACAAATATAATAAAATACATTGAAATAAAAGCAAAGTTAAGATAAAAATCACATGTAGTTTTAGCGCAAATCATGGTCGTAATTTGTCATTTTCATTGTTTTTGGTTTTTACGATCAAATCCCCTTATATTCTGTAACAATGATAACAATATTACAAACTAAATTTTGGGCATTCAGTTCTTCAGAATTTGTTGAGAATTTGAAAAATTACCCAAAAAGTCAATTTGACCCATGAAGTAAAATCACAGTTTATTTGAAAATCACATGTAGTTAAATGTAAACATTGGTCATTTTACTTTCTGTTACGTTTCCAAGAAAATCCCTTAACATTCTTTAAAAATGAAAATAATAATATCTACATTTAAAAAAAAATGTACACAACTTTCAGTTGTGAGAATTTGTCGAGCATTTTACAAATTAGCCCAAAAGTCGACACAAATACGATGAAATAAATCAAAGTTTATATGAAAATCACATGTAGTTTAACCTTAAACGTTGGTTGTAGTTCTATTTTTTTCTTAAATTTCCATGCAAATCTCTTATCATTCTGTTAAAATTACAAATAACAAAATTTAAAAAAAATGGAGTACATAAGAATGGCCATTCAGTTCTTAAGAATTTGTGGAGAATTTGAAAAATTAACTGAAAAGTCACCAAAAATACAATGAAATAAGGTATGTGACAATCACATGAAGTTTATTAGCATTATTTATAATCATTTTTTATTAGTTTTTTGTTTGTTTTCCAAATGACTCATTTTCAATTTTGTAAAAATAATATGCATTAAAATGCATAAAATGATTACATCAAAAACAGACATCCAGCTCTTTATAAATTGTCATGGACTTGGAAAATGACCTGAAAAGTGGCTTCAAATATAAGAAAATAGTTCCTCTGAAAATCCGTGTGTTTTTAGTGCAAACATTGGTCATAACATATCGATCGGGGTTTTGAGCCTCGGCGTGGCTATCGGTCGAATCCCCGCTTTAGAATAATACCACGCGACACGTCGGTCGCCGGCGGCCGGAAAATAACTTCTTCTCGTGATTCCCCGCGACGGCTCGGCCGTCGTGACGAATCAGCGGACGGACGGGCCGAGTGCATCCATGTGCGAGAGGAAAGCCCGGCCGGCAGCGTCGGGGAGGAGGCCGGGGAGGAGGCCGGGCCTCCGACGGCGGCGACCCGCCCGCCTCGTCCGTCCCTCGTATCCGCCGCTTTTGTCAGACCGTCTTTCCGGTCACTGAGCGTGGGTTTGATCGTCAGACACAAACCGAATCCGGGAGCCGGCCAAACGCCGCCTCCCGTCCCTTTCCGCCCCGTCCGTCGGACGCCGACGCCGAATCGGGCCGGTTTATGCCGGCGAAATCAAACGCGCGTTCGTGCAAAGGATAAACGGCGTCTGGACGCGGAGCGTGTAACAAATGGAGAGACCTGGCCTCGGCAACGGCAGCGCTGTTTACACATTTCACATAATGGCTTTAACCCACATATGAGAGCATCAAACGGGAGCGGCGGCGACATTTACATATTCTTCTCTTGTAGTCGACTTCAAAGTCGCCCACAGAAGAAGAAGAAGAAGAAGAAGAAGAAGAAGAAGAAGAGGCAGCAGAAGCGTTTGTGTCCGTGACCTCCGAGAGGAAGGAAAACACTTCACTGTGTGCCAAATGTCTTTGAATCACCTCACCAGGGCTTCTTTCTGTATCTTAACCCTAACCTCGCCGGTCGACGTTTCATCCGTCGGCGACGCCGTCGCTATTTTCCATCACCTTTGCCGCCGTCGGTTACCGGCAGCGTTTGGCTGCAAGTGATCCTTCCTTGGTCTCGACGGCTGACATCAAAATTTGATCGACAGAATCAACCTTTGTTTTATTTGTAAAGCGAGAGCTTTTTGTTTTGGCGTGAGCTCGGTGGCGGCCCGAGGGGAACTTGCCGGGACGCCGGATCCATATCCCCCCCCCCCCGATTAATATTTCATCTCCACGCGGAGGGAGGGCTGGTGTTAGCGCCCAGCGCTCGTAGCCGAACCTGGACTGACACAAGCGGGAGCTGTGTCTGGTGCCAGCGGCCGCTGAATGCTGCCATTGTGTGTCGCTCAAACAGAGAGGCTCTCTGGAAGCTGCCGTGGGGAGCCAACACAACACAACACAACACAACACAACACAACACAACACAACACAACACAACACAACACAACACAACACAACCCCTCCTCCTCTTCCATTCTTCTTCCTGGCCGGCCGCTCCCGCGGCTCGGCAGGCAGCAGACCTGGTCGGGAGCTGCAGACGTGCCGGATGGAGGAATGACGGAGGAAACTCCAGGGAGGAGAGGATGATGCTCTCAGGCGGGAAAAAACATGATACTTTGTGTGTTATTGTGTGGCAGCAGATAGCATGCACGGGGCTGGAAAGGTCAATATCGCAATATTTGCTGCCCCAGTTTTCACTATCGATTTATATCGTGTTTTCGGCCTTGATGATACAAATTAATACTATTATTTCATTTTTATGAATCACTCGTTTGATTCAAATAGTTGAGAATAGTCTTGGCAGTTAATTTTCCGTAACCAGCAAAATTATCCTGATATATATATGTATACACACAGATATTATTTTTTCAAATATATATGTATATACATTTTTTTTTATTATTCATTTTTTGAATCGTGGAGTAAATTGAAAAAAAAAAAAAAAAAAGTATTAATTTCTTGTTGATTTTTAAATCATCTATGTGATAAGTAACTTGGTCATTTTATCCACTGCCTTTTCTCCAATGTTTATAATCAATAATATGGATCACAGGCATCAAACTCCAGGCCCGGGGGCCAAATGTGGCCCGCCACGTCATTTCATGTGGCCTGCAAGAACGTCTTTAGAAGTCTCATTGTCTTAAAATGAACAATTCAAACGCATGCTTTGACCATAAACTACATTTCCCACAATTTATGCCGATCATGCCGATAAGATTGCTGTGTATCCACATCAATGCTATTTTCAACAAGTGGAATCTAGAAATACAAATGAGCCCTAAATGTCCAGGAAGAGAAAAGGTGATGCAAATGGAAGGCTGTTTCAAGGAAAATGGGAATGCATACGTTGAATAAATAAGAATGAGTAAGAAGTATATATATAATATAGATATATATAAAAACTCTTTTTTTTAATCTTATAGTGAATCCTAAAAATTCAAAAAAATGAAATGTTATTTATTTAAATGTTATCTGTATACATAAATATACATCTGTATACATAAATACATATGTATTAATTTATTGATTCTTTTTGGGTGATGATTAACTTGGTAATTTTATTAACTGCCTTTTTTCAAATATTTATGATTAATAATATAGATCATTCAAGTAGTAGTTACTTTTAGTAACCAGCAAATTTATCCTGATTTTTTTAAGACAATTATTTTTAAACTTTTGGTTTATTTTTTTCCCAAATTTTTAGGTGTCATTTACCTAAGCAAAAATAAAATAAAAATGTAAAAAAAAAAAAGAAAATAAATATATATATATATATATATATAAGCATTTAAGTGCATTTTATTATGTCTTTTTTAAAATTTGGTTTGAATTCTAAAAATTGAAAATAATATAAGGCAGGAATAGTCCTGGCTAGTAAATGTAAAATTTAAATTTGTTAATATCCTGGAACCAAAAAATTTATCCTGATGATTTTTTTTTAAAGAAAAGTATTTTAAAAAAAGCTTTTCGACCACGTGGTATGGGTCATTTACCTGCTAATGTAGAAAAAGTATTAAATTTTCACAAATAAAAAGTAATTATATACATATATATAATTTGATATATATTTTTTTTAAAAAGGAGTCAATTCTAAAAAAAAAGAAATAAATATATATATTTGTGTGTGTATTAAATTCTTGTTGATTTTTTTAAATAATCTATTTAGTGATAAGTAACTGTACTTTAAGTAAGTTTACTCACTACTATTTGTAGATATTTATAATTGATGCTAATTGTTGATAATAGTCCTGGAAGTTATTTTCCTGGAACCAGCAATTTTTTTTAAGAAAATTGTTTTCAGAAACTTCGTATTGTTTTTTTGCCCACATTTTTGGGCAATTTACTTAAAATTTACTTAAAATTTTGAAAAATAAATAATTAGAAATAAAAATGAGAATAGAAGGTAACATTTATGCAAATATATTAATTAATTGGTTTATTTTTAAATAATCTATTTAGTAAGTTGGTAGTTTTACTCACTGCCTTTCTTTTTCAATTAAGTAAAATAAAAAAAAAAATCTCTCTCTTTCTCACTCTATATATGTTTATTTTCTTTTTTCCATATATGTATGTGTTTGTATATATAATTATTTCTTTTCTTAAATCTTGGATTAAATTCTAAAAATTGAAAAAAAAATAGACAGTAATATAAATATAAATATAAATATATGTATTCATTTCTTGTTTATTTTTAAGTAATCAATTTAGTGATGAGTAACTTGGTCATTTTATTCACTGCCTTTTTCAAGTGTTTATAATTAATAAAATAGATAATACAAATAGTTGAGACTAGTCTTGGCAGTTCATTTCCAGTAACCAGCAACTTTATCCTGATGATTTTTTCAAGACAATCATTACAAATTTTGTGTTTTGATTGCCTGCTCATTAAAAAAGTTAAAATGAAGGGAAAAGCCAAAAGAAGAAGCAGAAGATACACATATATATAATTATTTCTTTTTTAAATCTTGGGGTAAATTCTAAAAAATTGAAAACAAAATTGAAGGTGATATATAAATAAATGTATCTATTAATTGCTAGTTGATTTTCAATCATCTATTTAGTGATATGTACCTTGGTATATTTACTCACTGGCCTTTTTTCAGACTTCTAAAACAGTCAAGTGACGGGGAGTGAAAAGTAGATGATTTGCAGCTTTCCTTTCCTGTCTGATTGTAGATATAGATCATACGTGTCTGTCGTGTTCGAGCCTCTGCCACTTCGTTGGGATTTTGATCAAAACACTAAAAAAGAAAGAAGGCGAATCTCAAATGGAACCGACGAGACGACGAACTTCCTTGCGGACGCTTCGTCCGGTCGGCCCGTTTCACATTAGGGTTTTTAATCCAATGGAAGCAGGACTCACGCGGAGGCGAGGGGCTTCCCGGAGGGACCTCCTCGCCCGGCGCACAAAGCTCCGGCTGTCCGAGCCGTCATGCACGAGTCACAAGACCGAGGCCTGCAGGTGAAACACTATTTATACCTCCGGAGGAGCACGAGGACGTGGTTACCAGTGTTTACCAGTGTTTACCAGTGTTTACCAGAAACCCAGAGCGCCGGGTTCACGCCGGGTCGGACCGGACCGCCACCTCATGGATGGTCCAAACCAGGCAGAAATAAAAAATGGAAACATTTAAAAAAAACTCGGGTCTTTATCGAAAATGTTCGATAGGAAAAGAAACAATAATAATGAATGCTTATTTCATTATTAATAAAAGAGTTTTTCCATTAAGGAAGCATTTAGGAGGCAAAATAACATTTATTCTCGCTGGAATTCAATAAAGTATTTCTGGCATTAAAAGAAAAAAAGGAAACCTGACATAAAATCTCAGAACTTTTTATCTGAAATTAACAAAGAATATACAAAATAAATGAACAAATAAATACTTTGGCAGAAATGAACTCAAAATGATCAGATCCCCCAAAAATATGGAGACATTAACTGAATATTTTGCAAGAAACTGCAAAGTGACATGACACACACACACACACACACACACACACACACACACACACACACACACACACACACACACACTCACACACACGCTTCCCTCTGACGTGTGTTTCTCTTGGTGCGGTCCCTCCAGGTCACGGGTCGCCTCCCGAGCAGCGAGTCGTCTCCTGCCACAGGTTACCTGTCCTGCGTCCAGAAGCCCGAGGCGGTGGTCCACGCCATGAAGGTACCCGAGACCTCCCGAATATCTTCATTTCCAAGGCTTTCTGCAGGAAGATCTCTCATGTACGCCGGTAGCTTCTCGCTCACGCTAAGCTCGGTTCTTGCTAATTGGTCGGACGTCTTCTCGCCAATTTAGAAGGCGTCTCGGTCCTTCTCGGGCCCGATGATTGTTAGCTGTCGAGGATGGTCAGATCCGGAAACCTTCCTCTGGGCTCGGCGGGTGGGTCGTCCTCCTCCTCGCAGGCTTCAGCGTGACCGCGGCTGCTCGGTTGTGTCTCCATCAGGTGCTGGAGGTCCACGAGAACCTGGACAAGCAGGTCCCGGAGGACTACGAGGACGACCTCAGCGAGAAGGAGAAGGCCATCGTCAGAGAAATGTGCAACGTGAGTGTTGGACGCGCCGGAGTCGACCTTCTGACCCAAAGGGACACCATTAGAACAACAATATCCTACATTAGTATGAAGATCTCAGCGTCACTGAAGGGAAGCTGCAGCGGCGACGCCATCGCCGGCTGTCGAAGCCGGAAGACGCTGGTTTGAAGCACTAAAGAGATCGTCGTTCGCGTCCACGTGTGAAATTCGTCCGTGTTTTTCTCGAGGTCGTCGTCGTGCCGTAAACTCTGTAAATGTTATGAAGCGGAAATAAGAAGCGATCCGGTGTGATCAATGGAACTCATAGAAGTGTGTTTTCCTGCCTTTTGGAGGACGGCGAGAGAGTCGGGAGGGTCGGGGTCACGGCCGGGTTCCCCGCGGGTCTCCGACCCGGTCGGCGTGATGTCATGAGAGGGGCTCGGGGGCCCCTCCGCCGCCGCTCGGGGGGCCCCTCCATCCCCGCTTTGTTTCCGTCCCCCCGGTCACTTTTCCGCTTCCCTTCGGTGCAAACCGGGTCAGTCTTTTAGCTTCTCCCGCTAACGAGCAAACCTCGTTTGGACTCATTGGCGGCGGAACGGAACACGCGGAAAAGCCCGGCGCCCCCGCCGACGCCTGACAAGAGACTCATAGTTGAGCTGTCAGAGCGATTTAACTGCAGCGGCAGGGAAAAGAGCACCCCGACCCTCCTCCGTCTGCACCCCTTCATTATTCCATCCTCCCCCCGCTGGCGCTGAAAGGCCCGGTCCCGGATAAAAGGTCCCTTGATTAGAGGGAGGACGAGGACCTGTGTGTGTGTGTGTGTGTGTGTGTGTGTGTGTGTGTGTGTGTGTGTTAGCGGTTGATGGGAAGGAATGTGAGTGCTCCGACTCAATAACTCCAATAATACCTCTGCTGTCGTCGGGTCGGCTGCCCTCTGAGGCTCACCGACACCATCCAGCTCATCAACGGATAACAAACGTCGCTTTTTTGTGTCGGAAATTGTTTCAAATCGAGGCGGGGCTCTCCATCTCCTCCTCCTCCTCCATCTCCTCCTCCTCCATCTTCTCCTCCACCTCCATCTCCTCCTCCTCTTCCGTCCCGTCGGCCCCTCGGAACACGTTTACGTTTGGACGCCGTTTCCATCAGGCGTCCAAACGTCGCCCCGGTGGCCGACGGCGGAACTGCACCTTTTGTTTTTGCGGAAAAACAAGTGATGGGTCCCTCCGGCGTGCAAGAAATCAAAAGTGTCCCCGTTGGATCGCCGTTGATAAGCAGTTTCCCGTTTGATCTGGGCTCGTCCGCAGGTGGTTTGGAGGAAGCTGGGCGACGCCGCCGGGTCGAAGCTCTCCATCAGGCAGCATCTGTCCGGGAACCAGTTCAAAGGGCCGCTGTAGGCGGCCGGAGGACGGCCCCGACCCCCCCGGCCGGCCCCGGACGCACCACCCGCCGCCTACGACTCCCGCCGGCCCGCTCGTCTCCTCCCTCCGAGCCTCGTCGGGCAGCCGCTGCTACGACGCCTCTCCCGTGGTCGGGACGTCCGGCGGCGGCGGGGAATCAAAACGCACGCATTTTTTGAAGCGAAGCTTCGCCAAGAACCCTGTTGGAAGCAGAGCGAGCGGAGAAGGAAGGGCCGGGGGGGCGGCGGCGTTCGCGGAGACGTCGTCACGGAAACCCGGCGGTATCCGACCGACCGCCCGCCGCCGAACACCGACGGCTCCCGCTCCCGTCGCACGTACCGCCCCCTAAGGGCCAACCAGTATAACTAGCATTAGGAAGTGTTAACCAAGTGAAACCCACTGTG
The DNA here is from genome assembly GCF_037954325.1 of Fistularia commersonii. Classification (NCBI taxonomy): domain Eukaryota; kingdom Metazoa; phylum Chordata; class Actinopteri; order Syngnathiformes; family Fistulariidae; genus Fistularia; species Fistularia commersonii. Next base: position 524,134 of record NC_141303.1, read on the forward strand.
ACCTAGCACCTTTTCTTTGGGCCCCCGAGGCGACTTTATGGAAAATACAAGTCTAGACATCACTGTTAACTCCTGTATATGATGTATAAAACCATAGTACTACTTCATCGTTACCGTTGATTTGACTATTTTGTTTTCTAGCGTGGCCATGTGATCAATTCTAGTTTAAGATGCAAAAGAACAAAAACAAAAAATTGACCTTCAAGCGGTTTTGCTTTGCGCGTAGAATTTTTTGTTGTTTTTTTTCTTTTTTTAATCTTTTCCAGAAGTTTCTCCGTCTCTTTCCTCTCTGCAGCCTGAACCGGCGTCCGGCCCGATTTGGTTGGTTGGTTTGTTTTTCCTACCTTTTTAAAACCTTTTCGTGAAATCGACTCTTTTACGCTGTTTGCATGTTAGACAATCATTCTCTCAGGTTGGGAGGGGCTGCAGCTTTACCTTCACCCATCTGAGTGTGTGTGTGTGTGTGTGTGTGTGTGTGTGTGTGTGTGTGTGTGCGTGTGTGTGTGTGTGTGTGTGTGTGTGTGTGTGTGTGTGTGTGTGTGTGTGTGCGTGAGTGCGTGTGTGTGTGTGGCTCCACGAAGAGAATGACGATGTCTTCTGTGTCCAAACACGAGAATCTCACCGAGGGATTGACTTTCAATTTTCAGGGCCAATAGTTTTTACTATAAAGTTTTTTTGTTTTTTTTCTAGAGTCCGACCGATGAAATACATGGATATGTGGATTTTAAAAATACGTTTTAAAAAATCAGATTTTGATTCTAAAGCCCCTGAAATGTGTTGAAAAACATCCGGTCCCTGAAATATAACGCATCAATAAAATCTGTAAAAATGATTTAAATCTGTATTTTTTTTTAAATGTATTGAAAACATTAAGAACGAGGATAAAAATAAAAATGAAATGTAAAATAAAATATAAAATAAAGTCAAACCTGAAATCGAACATGAAAATCAGTTAAAATTGTAGTTCAAAATGAGAAAAAAAACCATCAGAACATTAATGATCTTCATTACTGGGGGAAAAAATGGTTCTTGAAATAAATTACGGAGTATTACCGAAAATGGTCCTTAAATATTTTATTTTGGCAAAATGACCTGGATATCAATTTTAAAGTTATGAAAGTTGCCCAGAATTGTTTAATTAATCGTCAATCAGTAATTAGGGGAGAATTTACCTGAACCTCAAATTCAGAAACTGACCCGATTGATTTTCCAGTGACAGAAAAAAAAGCCCTTGAAATTCTTTTTTCAAATGATGAAAAAAAAAAAATCTGGAAAATTGGATTTGCATTTTAATGATATTATTTTTAATCAAACTTCAGTTTCAAAATTAAGTCCAAAAATTTATCAAATAATTTTCTTTTTTTAAATTGTGATTTCTGTCGGACTAAAAGCGCCATTTCTCTTGGAGTCGAATTCCACTGCAAGATTCTTCCTGGATTTTGACGAATATTTTTGAATATGACTTGAGGAGAAAAGTGTATTTTTAAAGGCTTGAAGACTGTTTCCTGGTCAGTTTTGTTTCTATGTCAACTGCTTCTCATGAAATAACTATTTTAAATAGTTTCATGTGTCAGTAAATCAGCGCATCTCAGGTCATTTGTTAAAAAGTAACTTGCAACAAATTTTCTAATTTATTATCTAATTTGTTGTAAACTTTGATAATGCGATAAATTGTCAGGGAAAATTAATAAAAATAAAAAGTAATTATTCTTAAAAAAATAAAATTAATGTAACAGGAACAATTAAATCGAAATTTATATCTGAATTCCTCAAAATAAAAATGAAATCAACTTGGAAAAAAAAAAAATCAAATGATCAGAAAAAATTAATGAAATTTTAAAAAATAATTAAGTTTGAATTCAAGTCTTGAGGTGTAAACAGGCTTTTCAAAGTGAACATTGGTCTCGTTTCGGTTTTCGGGCCAAAACTCAGATCTGGTTTTTATATCAACGTTCACATGAAATGACTTTATTTTAACTAGTTTCGTGCGTCGGTAAAGTCCCGCATCTCAGGTAGTTTGTACAGACGTTCGGGTAACTTTCAACGAATTTTCAAAAAAATTTTTTTTTTTTTTTTGTAATTTGCAAAAATTTTGCTAAAACGATCAAGAAACGCCTCCCGTTCCTCGGGTCTCCGGCGCCGCCTTGTGTTTGACGTTTGTCCCCGCGGTGAGGCGCGGCCGCGGCGCCGCTCCTCCGCGGGGCTCCGCGCTCCGCCGCCGCCTTCATCGCTCCGCATCGGTCGGTCGGGCTCTACTTTCCCTCCTCCGTGTTGCTCGGTTTTTGTTTTTAGAAAGTATGTCTTCCTGTGGGCGTCTCCTGCAAACACTTTAAATAAAAAAATTAAAAAAAAAACACAACTGTATGTCTTGATGTCAGAAAGTGAAAGTATTTATTGATCAGAGGCGGAAGCGTCTGATCACGTCCACGTGTTTCCGGGCGCCTCGGCTCGAAGTAATTAAACTTTTATGAAAAAAAGTGTCCTTTTTTTTCTAGGAACCGATTGGAAGCCATGACACGGAATATTTTCTATGAACTGCATCTGATTTGAGATGTGCCACGTTATTTCCTGCATGCTGTTTTAATTTGGAACCCGGTTTAATTTTTGTTTTTGCTCATGTGTTACAAACGACAGTATCCTAGAATCTACAGCGTACGAAAAAAAAAAGTTTATTCCTGTAGTAACTAGCATGACTGTAACTTCTTTTTCATGAGTTTCACTTAAAGATGAATATATACAGTCGAAAAGAACCAGTGAAATAGGCCACTTTTTAGAGGAGAATGTGGGCGATAATAAAGAGTTGCTTAATGGTGCCTTTAAGTTCCTGTCTTCTTTTGCTGCGTCTACAGAGTTGTAAGGGTTGGTTGTGACGGATGAAGGTCGCTGCCCTCATGTGGCCACGGCGTCCAACTACAGCGGCTGGAGCATCTTTGTCAAAATGACCAGAAATTTGGGGTGTAATTTATCATTTAATCCCTCGTGGAAAATTCATTCTCTGGGATGAAGCCGCCGTGGACGAGCCTCAGACTGACGTCCATCAGCCGGTGGGATTTTGAATTTCTTCACTTGAGAGTGAAGTTTCAAGTGAAGAAATTGGAAGTCCCGTCGCCGAGACGAGATTCCAACAACCGTTCACCTCCACGGACTCACTAACAACATTTGGACAAACGAGGAGGAGCCGGGAATGGAACCTGGAAAGTTCAGTCCCAAAGACGAGTGCTCGACCGCTCGCAGCTGCAACAGGGAATCTTTTACAGCTCGTTAGAATGGCAAGAAAAGTCCAAATCAACAATATAAAAAGAAAAGCCTAAAAAAATCATGTTTAAATTATTTGGAAGAAAATGTAAAACTTTTTATAACTTCGATTTGGTTGGAAATCAAATAAAAAAAACAGCAGAAAATTTGTTTTAAAAAGCTGAAATGAATATGTTACTGCCATTCCAATTGCCTGATTCCTCAAAACCAGAAGCTCAGAATCAGTGCGACCGGAGCTCAGTGAGGAAGCCGTCACTTGGACCGTCGGTCGTCAAACCGTCTGCTCGGAAGAAGGAAGCTCTGGGCCGTCGCTGTAGGAATAGAAGGTCTTTATTGTCAAAGGTGCCGCCTTGAAAGGAATCCCCGGCTGAGGGCGGCGACGGAGCGGGGAGGAGCCTGGATAAGGCACGGGTGGGAGCTCGCCTCCCGCTCAGATATGTACAAACACACGCCACGCCGTCCAGTGTCTGACATGGATGTGAGCTTCCACGCGACGAGGGTTCAGGCGGGAGGGAGAAAAGAAAGCGGCCGGACGAGGGAATGTGGAGAACGAAAATGAGAAAGGGGGCGTCCGCTGCCGCTTCACCCGTCGGTCAAACGTCAGAAGACGAGGGGAAAAACGTCGACGGCTCAAAAATAATTCGACGCCCAGTCGCGGAAATGTAAAGCGAATCAGGAAACGTTCACATTTAAGGAGCCGGTACGCAGCGGCTCGGCGCTCCCTCCCTCGGTGCTCCCTCGGCGCCCCGGCACACATGAGCGCACCTCCAGAAACAAATATCACAGAAATCTTTTTGCAGAATAAAAACAAAAGAAAAGAAAAAGCAGGTCTAACGCGTCACGACCGGCCCTCGACCTGGGTTCTAAAAACCCTCCCGCCGTCTCCTCTGTGTCCGTCCGTCCGTCCGTCCGTCCGTCCGTCCGTCCGTCCCCGTCGGAGGGCCGAGCGGTTCCGCCCACTGCAGCGTCTCCGATGGCAGACCCGCCGCCCCCCCCGGGGCTCCTCCGGCCTCATCTCATCCAGCCTCCGCGGTTGAGAGGCATGCCGGGCGGGGGCGGCAGCGGCACCTGCTGCTGCCCCGGGGGCACGGGGGGCGGGGGCGGGTACCCGGCGGGGGGGAGGCCGATCCCCGGCGGGGGCACGTGGCCCGGCGGCATCCGCGGCGGCGGCGGCGGAGGGTAGCTGTTGTAGCCCGGCGGCGGGTAGCTGGGCGGCATGGCGGGCGGCGGGTAGGTGGCGGGGGGCGGGGGCGGACCCGGAGGCGGGGCGGTGGGCGGGGGGTACACGTGGTACGGCGGCATCGGGGGCGCGTAGCTGGGGGGCATGGGGGCGTAGGACGGACCCTCCGTCTTCATCATGGACTGCAGGCTCTGGTATCCCTCGCCCGACATGTACGAGCTGGTGGTGGACATGATGTAGTTGGACGGGGGCGGCGGAGGGGGGCGGTGGGGGAGGGGCGGGGGCTGGTGAGGGGGCGGGGCGTGCGGCGGCGGCGGCGCCACCTCGCCGCCTGGTTCCGCTTCCGCGGGAGGAGCCGGGGCGGCCGGTTTGCGGTCTGATAGACACAAGGGGGGAAAAGAACCGTTGGTTTATTTGTTTGCAGGGAGAAAACAAACGCTGGGTTTTAACACCACTTTAAACACACCTTTAGTTCATTCATTCATTCATTCATTCATTCTCTGCTCTGATCTAAACCGCACAGCACAGAATAGTCTCAAGATCACAAGGAGATTATCGTGAAAATCTACCTGGGAAATGTGTGTATGTGTGTGTGTGTGTGTGTGTGCTCTACAGTAACCCGGGTCACTGAGACAGAGCACGTAGCTGCTGCCGCTGCCCTGTTGGGCTTCAGCTTCACACACTAATCTGCTTTGGTCCAGACGAGCCGGCCGACGTAAACCGGTGGAGAGGACGTGAGTGTGTGTGTGTGTGTGTGTGTGTGTGTGTGTGTGTGTGTGTCACCTGGGGGGGGCTGTGTCGTAGGCAGGGGGGGCAGGGGGGTCTCCAGGCGAGGAATCTTTGATCCGACTTGTTCTGGGAATCAGACAAACATTGGAGGTGAACGGGTTCGGAGAGGAAACTGAGACGAGCTCTCGCTCGATCTGAAACCCGCGGTCGGAAAACTAAAACCGAACGTGAGCAAGATGACGTTTTTGTCAAAGAGTTGCTGAAACCAAAAAGAAGCAGGTTTCTGGAAGGGTCTCACCTGGAGGCTTTGGCTCCTCTTTGGGCGACGCCTGAAACAGGAGGGAAAACGTCAACATTTCAACCGGTCAACATCAAAACTATCGGTGACTAATGAGATACATTTTCAACAAAATCACATCGACCGCTTTCAGAATGTCGATAAAAAAAGTCGCAGATTTTTAACTTCTTTTCACCAGAAGGAAAACGTTTTTAAAAACGTGCTGGACCATCAGGATTCTGTCTCTTTTTCCAGGGTGGTGTTTCCGACACGAGTTCTCTCACTAAAACCTTCCCTCTGAGTGACACCTCAATTCTTGCTATTTACGTTTGTAATCGTCATAAAATAAGAATAATAACAATAATAATGGTAATACATTGACAGTTTAATAATGAACCTGTTTCACAGATTTCTGGATATTAGCTGGTCATTTCCACCCCATTGACAAATGCTCTTTAAATCGTGCCACAACCGGGGCGTTTCAATAAATCCTCCGATAACTTTCATTCTCGGGCAATCTTGTCAGGATTATTTCAAATTCTTTTACGTCACGTGACGAGCCGGGTTTAAATCATTTAAATCATGTAAATGTCCGGCGGTGCTTCAGGCGTTCACACACTCACATGTGGGCGTTTGAGCTGGCGTGCTGGGCTTCCTCCCTGAGGAGGGGTCTTCTTGGTGGGAGGGGGCGGCGGGTTGGCGGTCGGAGGCTGGCCCAGCGGGGCCGGGGGGGCCGGGAGCGGCGGCGCCGGGGCCGAGGTCGGCGTCGGGGCCGGGGCCGACGCTCGCTCCTTCTCCTGCATCTGCTGAGGGATGGGCTTGTTGCCGTGGGAATACAGGTCCAGGATCTGATGGCAAATGTCTGGAAACACAAGTCTGTTACTGGGATTGCTGCATAAGACAAAAAGAAGGGAGTTGCTTTTTGTTTGTGTGTGTGTGTGTGTGTGTGTGTGTGTGTGTGTGTGTGTGTGTCCTGCCTTCCAGAAGCTCAACAGGGACGTCCTGGACAAACTGCTCCCACCAGCGGCGTGACGATTGCTTGGCCGTCCACTCCTGAATGTCGAACTTGCAGAGACGCCCGGCCAGATACATGACGGCCACGGCGATGATCTCCGGCTCCCACTGCAGGGACAGCATGGTGCACAAGCTGTGTGTGTGTGTGTGTGTGTGTGTGTGTGTGTGTGTGTGTGTGTGTGTGTGTGTGTGTGTGTGTGTGTGTGTGTGTGTGTGTGTGTGTGTGTGTGAGGGGGAGAGAAGGGAGTCAAGTTTCATACTGTGATGAATTGAATGTCTCCACAATCAAGTCACTTCAAACCCATCCATCACGGTTCCCACGGTTACCTGGAGGCGGGATCTTGTGTTTAATTAACCTTTTCATTTTAATCATTTTTAAAAGGTTAATTTACTTGTTATTTTTAAAGATATTTTCAGTTTAAATCCCATTCAATCCATTTTATCTCCTTACCTGCTATTGCGTTATACACACACTGAGCTGTACAGAAATTACTATTCCCTCTACACACACCGTTCAGTATTTGATGCTCTGCTGATTTCTCTGCTTTTCCAACTTACAAAGCATGAAGAGGTTTGTCATTTTATCAGTGACTCTTCAAATGCGGTGACAGAATCTAAAACAAAAATCCAGAAAATCACATTGTATGATTCTTAAGTCATTCATTTGCATTTGAAGTATTTGATCCCCTCCCAACCAGTAGGAATGGCAGCTCTCACAGACCTACTAGATGTTCTTTAACAACTACTCCTGTTCTCCACTCTTTACCTGGATTAACGCCACCAGTTTGAACCAGTAGAGAAGATATGTGTCCACACACTCAATCAACCAAACTCCAACCTCTCCTCAGCGGCCCAGACCAGAGCTGTGGAAGGACGTGAGGGATGGAATAGTGGGACGGCCGACGGGACGAGAGGCGAGCGGCTCGGTGAGAAGGTGACAACCGTTATTAGAAAATGGAAGAAGTTGAAGATGACGGTCGACCCCCCTCGGTCCGGGGCTCCATGCAAGAGCTCACCTCGCGGGGCCTCGATGATCACGAGGAAGGTGAGGGATCGGCCCAGAACTACACGGCTGGACCCGGTCCGGGACCCCCAGAGAGCCGGTACCGCGGCCTCAAAGAAAACCACGAGTAACACGCTACGCGGTCATGGATTAACATCCTGTGGCGCTCAAGCAGCACGTGTCCAGAACCTCAGAGCCAATGACCACCTGGATGGTCCAGAGGAGGAGTGGAAGAAGGTCAGGTGGTCTGATGAGACAAAATCCAGCTTTTGGTCTAAACTCCAGCCGGCGTGTTTGGAGGAAGAAGAAGGACGAGTCCGGCCCAGAGAACACCGTCCCGAGCGTGAAGCACGGAGGTGGAAACATCATTCTTTGGGATGCTTTTCTGCAAAGGGGACGGGACGAGCGCAGCGTGCATCCAGAGATCTTGGCCAACGACCTCCTTCCCTCAGTCAGAGCCTTGAAGATGAGTCGCTGCGAGGTCTTCAGGCATGACGACCACCCCAAACACACAGCCGGGGCAACCGGAGGCTCCGTAAGAAGCGTTTCAGGCTCCTGGAGTGGCCTAGCCAGTCTCCAGACCTGAAGCCCAGAGGGCCCAGCACTGCCCCAAGACCTGAAGGACCTGGAGAAGATCTGCATGGAGGAGTGGGCCAGAATCCCTGCCGCAGTGTGAACCTGCTCAGCAACTACAGGGAACGTCTGATTCTGGACTTGCCAACAAAGGTTTCTGTACCAAATATTAAGTTATGTTTTTCTGATGTATCAAATATTTATGTCATGCGATTAAAAGCAAATGAATGGCGTAAAAATCATACAGTGTGTTCTTTTGGATTTTTGTTTTAGATTCCATCATTCACCGTTGACGAGTCCCTCTGATAAAATGTCAGATCTCTACATGCTTTGCAGGTGGGAAAAGCTGAGAAATCAGCAGAGCATCCAACACTTGTTCTCCCCACAGTATATTCATACAAAACAGTATTTATGCCTTCAAAACTCTTTCATCTTTTCAACTCACAAATTGTATCTGTGTGCCCATAAAAATTATTTTGTTCTTTTTATGTCATGGATTCCCCAGGAGGACCTGTACGTGTGGAAAACTAAAATTTTTGAATAATTTCTCCCTCATTTTCTCTACTGCTTTTCCATGAATCTGTAGGTTAGTTCCATTTCAATTGAACTCAAACTCACTGTTGTGTTATGGGTCTTTTATTTGTTCGGGATCATTTTTCCCTGTAGTTTGAACTCGTTTTAAATCTCCACAAACGCCAGAGACCTGCATGCTGTACGCTTTGCAACTTTGAATTAACACAGAATTGCATTCATTAATTCCCCCCTTTTCCAAAACAATCAAGTTATAAATCAAATTGGAAATGTATAATTGGGCGAATATAATTTTGTACGTTTTTATTTTGGCTGTATTTTGATATCGCTGCCTGCAGATGAGAATGTTCCGGCAGGAGTCGGGGGGAGCCGGGTGTGATCTTCTCACCTGTCGTTGACGAAGGTCCAGGCCATTTGTAGAACTTTGCAAACCTTATTCTTCTCTCCTGTAAACACAGAGAACCGTCCTGTCACTGCCTCCACCCTGAGCCTGAGCAGGTGTGTTTGTGCGCCGAAGGCCGATCGACTTTGTGTCACCTTTGAGCTGCTTGACGTAGCGCAGCAGGAACATGTACGGGTGCTCCACCTGCAGGTCAAACTTGATGGTCTGCAGCAGGATCCTCTCCAGCACCATCACCTCCTCCTGTGTGAACAGTGAACATCAGGAAAACGGTGTTTTAGTTGCTTATAGGAAGCTTCTGAATTCAGCATCCGGCACTCCGGGCGGACTATTTCAACGCCTGAATTCTAATAATCAGTCAAGTTCAAAAGCTGTCCTCTCGCTTTCAGTTGACCGTCTCCTATTCTGGAGATCGTTCTTATAAAGACGGTTTGTTTACGAGTTTCTTGATATTCCTTTGAGGTTTCACGTTGAATTGTGTTTCTTAATTAGTGACTATTTAAAGCAACTCGCTCAGAGCAAGACTGACTGTATTAGAAGATTGTGTGCAGATCAATTGTTGAAATGGGGAAACAGAAATATAAGCCAAGTTGCCTTTGGACAACTGTGAAATTTTTTCCTGGTGATTTCTTGACAATAAAGGCATTTTATATATTTAAGTATATTTCTGACTAAGTTTAGACTCCGATTTGATTTTTCTTTCACAGCTCACTAGGGTGGGTAAAATCGGGGTAGGTCACACAGAGCTTTAGGACAAAAATGTTAATCGCAAAGTTTCTGTTACCTTTGGGTCATCTCCAAACTGAGCAAACTGTACGTCGTTCAATAAGCTGCGGGCTGTTTTGATGATGTCTTTGCATTTCTTTGGTGTTTCCTCCACTTTCCCAGCCAGAAAGAGACAACAGGCCCCTGTCACCTGTTCAAGCAGAGAGAGCAAACATTGAGGTCACCTTCCACCCCGGAGTGGTATTGACAGAGGCCGCGGAGGTACTCACGTATCTGGGAAACTGCTTGAAGGAGTGAAACATGTAGAAACGGTGGAAATATATGATGCCCGTCGCCAGTGTGTCATAATGTCTGATAACCATCAAGGATGTAACACACAACACAATCTAACATCTAATAACAACCAAAAAAGCTCTAAACGAACGTCATTGTACCGGTATTTGTTTATGTTCCACAACGTGACCAGCACAGAATAAACTGACAGACTTCTTATTCTAAAATTAGACAATCATTATGAGGACAGCATTTCAACATTCAAATAGTCACAGTATAAATACAGTAAAACAACGATAGTCATGAATGATGAAATTGTTTTTTTTTTTTTAATTAATATTCTGTAAACTGGATGAGAACTTGACCATTGACTTCACAATTTTATCATGAAGTCGATTAATTTCAGATTTTGGAAACAATTGTATTGCTTAAATGAAAAGAAAAGAAAGAAAAACTGTGTTAAGTTCCAAACAGCTGCATCTTTTCTCTCAAACATTCAGACTAATCATGAATCAATAACAGCAAGGATACAGGCCCAGCCGCGTCCCTACGTCAAAGATGAAACGGGCTCCTTCTCTTCGATAGCGGGCCTCGGTGCCGGGGTCCAGGCCCTCGGACTGGGAGGGGGTGTGGGCCAAATCCTTCTTGTCCCAGTACCAGCATGGCTTGATGTGGTCCAGAATGGCTTGACCCGTCATGGACAGGCTCTCCTTGGATTCCTTCATGGGCTGAGGGGAGGCGACGCTGGACGGACCCGCTGCACTGGGCTGCTGGACACACACACACACACACACACACACACACACACACACACACACACATTGTCAAAATGTTACCTTCAGGTTTTCTTTTAATGGATAGGATCAGGCATGAGTCTATCAGAGGAACAGCACATATTAGATGTTTTGGAGAGAAGGTCGGAGAAGCCAGACTGAGATGGTCTGGTCATGGACAGAGGAGGGATAGAGAACATATTGGTAGACGGATGCTGGAATTGGAGGTCTAGAGGAAGACCAGAGAGAAGATTGATGGATGTTGTGAAAGAGGATATGAAAGTACCAGTAGTTGGTGTGAGAGAGGAGGATCCAGAGAACAGGGTTAGCTGGAGAAGGTGGATTGGCTGTGGAGACCCGGAAGGGAAAAGCCCAAAGGAGAAAAAGTCTCTGACAGAACTGTCCCAAAAATACTGATGTTAACTTATCTCAATATAATTTTTAGAAATATCCATTCATAAACAGATGTATTTCCACAATGAGATTGCATCCTCCTTGGGCTGGAATAATATTCAAATGATGCTGGATTCATTTGAGCTATTCATTTTTCAGTGGGAAATATTGATCATTCTCAACATGAACTTTGTTCAGACTTGACATGTCTGTCTTTATGTTCTCTGAGGTTTTCCAAACTGGTTTTAAACCACGGTGATGACAGTAAACAGAAGAGAATTCAAAACATATATTTATGTTAGATATAGTCTTAGGACTGAATCCATATCATAGACAGTGATGTCACTTAGAAACTTTCAACACTATGTACTTTCTAATACCTCATGACTGATGGTATCCAACATTTGACGGTGTTCAACAGAGAAAGGAAGGGGACGTTTCTGAGCGATAGATAAATAATAATTAACAACGAAAACTAGCTTTGATTCTGATCAACGATGAACACAAGACAAGGGTGAGCTCTGTGTGTTTAGCCCGCAGCACATACACTTTGTAAACGGGCCACTTATCTAAAATAAAGGTTGGTGAAGAGAGAAGTGGCATCTATTGAAAAATATAAGCTGTTAGAGGGCAAATACCTGTACACGGCTGTCAAAACGCGTTCAATGTGAGATGAAAATACTCCGTTAACAAAGATGCCGGGTAAACATGTTATCGCGAATAGTAAAGTGATTAGCATCACAGTAGGATTACAGCCAGCTTTTTATGAATGGTTTAATCCGCATAAGAGTAAACAATAGCTGAGTAAAAGCCGGAATGAGTCAAGCATCCATTAAAATACAATACAATTAAAATACTTTTCAGTGGAGGCAACTGAAGTTGCAACCACTTACGGCGAGTTTCTAGCCTAGCTAGCTAGCTAGCTAGCTCAGGTAGCTACGCTAGCTAATGTGTCGTCCAGATACATGGGAGCTAACTAGCTAACTGGCTAGCCGGTTCGCTTTAACCGCATAGCAAACTTCAACCACTCGAGGTCCATCCACCGCTGAGGCCGGAGCCTGAAAACACGCCAAAGTTGTTTAAATATAGAGTAAAGCTACTGTCGCGAACACAACCTCACCTTTAACATGTAGTCGTCCGAGTCGAACACACAATTTAGACAGCTGAGAGAATTATCCGCGGTTTCAGAATCCACTGGCTAACAGTTGATCAACTCCGGTCCCCATTGTAACAAGGGCACCGCCATTACGAAGCACGCACAACATGACGTCATCACGCATAACATGTGGTGCATCTAGTAATATAGTCATACAATCCCACATTTTACATGATCATTTTTATCACAAGCTTAATAATTATCAACTAATAAATATAATCTGTAACCGTGGGGAAAATTGGACCGTTGGACTGTGACTGTTGTGGTTCTTTAATGTATTTCCAATATAAGTCACTGGAGGGCGACAAACACCAACTAGTGATCATTTGGCCCGTGCATGTTTTGACCAGATAGGATTTAGAGACTAATTGATTTAAAGTTTATTAATATTTAATTGGGATGAGAGAAAAAAAAACGTTCTGATTGCAAAACAAGCGACGCAAAGTTTGGGATAATAAAGTTTACAAAAGTTATTGCTGTTTGTTTATGCAAGAATTTATTTTTCTACACCTGGATAAACATATCAGGGTCAAACACGCTCCATGTGTCTGGATGTGAACAGAGTGGTTTGGTTACAAATAGTATGCAGAAAAGAATCGTAATGTGTGGAGAACTTGCAATGCAATATGGACTCACTTATTAGATGCTTTCAAGCAGTCAAGGCCGGAGTTTCTCAAAGTGTTTTTCTAAGAAATGTCACCAAAAAAAAAGCACAAATTCCAAGAAATCATTTGAGTAGACATCACCACATGGAACGGAGAACGAATAAGTGTAGCTTTGAGGTGAAGACAAGAAAGGTCAGCTTTTTGCAGAAATTCCAAAATTTGTGAAAAAAAATTCTCAACAATGTTGGCTTTTGTTTTATTTTTTTGAAACATGAGAATGTAAAAGAAACATGTGCAGATAATTCCCCGAACATTAGCGGGAACCAGCCAAAATGAACAGCAGAAGTCACTCAAAGCGGGTAGAGCAGATCGAAAGGGTGCTGGTTCGATACCCGGAGCGAGATACTGATGTGTGTGTGTGTGTGTGTGTGTGTCTGTGTGTGTGTGTGTGTGTGTGTGTGTGTGTGTGTGTGTGTGTGAATGGGATGATATTAGCGGAGACCATTTCCTCCAGTCACCAGAAAGTACCTGAATACTGGAGGGAAATGAGAAGAAATGACCTGAAAAAGAAGAAAAAGAATCTGAATGAGCATCTATCTGGAAAATGAGGTGCTTTTTTTAAAAAAAAATACTGTAATCATTTTGAATATATGTAAAATGTCTCTGTAATGATGCTGCGTCACGTCTCCATCATGTCATTAAAAGGCCTAATTTGGACTTATTTTGCAACAAAAGCGCTCCGGCGTCAGAGACGTGCTGAACGAGGAACAGCGTGTCCCCCTCCACGCTCATTTCCAAACATCACCTCGGAGGAACAACCAGCCTCGGATCATTTAACGCCGGACAGAATTAAATACATTGGGAGGGACGGGCGCCTCGGACAAATCCTCTTAACCGCCGCAAAAACGGCGAGGACGAGTCCTGGGGAAGAAAAAACAGAGCCATTCCTGGTTGTGTATCGCCTGTAGCGAGGGAGCATCTCAATCTGTCACTCAAGTCAAACACACACACACACACACATGCAGAAAGAAAGAGAGAGAGAGAGAGAGAGAGAGAGAGAGAGAAAGTAAATCAGCTCATGAATTATATATCCTTGTACTTTCTTTATTAATATTAAACATTGCATAATGAAGCTCAGGCTATAAACAAATCCCAGAGCAATCTTCATATTTCCAGCGGCTCCTGAAGTGGACTCCTCATTGTTTCTGTCACATCTTTAACACGTCACCAGGCTGAGCCGACCCGCCGCCGCGCTTGACCTCGGCAAACGGCAAAAGTCCTCGTTCCTCGTTCATAAAACCGTACTATGCGAGTCTTTCTCCGTCGGTCTATTTTAAGATATTAATGTCATTTCGGTAATCTTATGAGAATAGCCCACGGGAATGATGAAAAATTGAGAACGTGATGAAAGTGACCCAGAATCGAAGCCACTTTATGCGTTGGCTCGGTGATTAGAACTGAACCGCGGATTAGGAGTAGAAGCACTCGCGCCACGGGGTAAAAAATACTAGAGGGAATGGCAAGATGACCTTACCTTCTTCCTAAAGCTGACCCTGAACGCACCTGGAGTTCAAATGCAATGACTTTTGTTTTTCAAAAACTGATAGGGAATCAATATTTATTAATTGGGAACCCAGAACTGCCAAAGCATGTCAGTGAGAGGCTGAATGGTTGGATGTATTTCCATGGCATGAATGAAAGGCTGAATGGTTGTACGTCTCTAAATGCTGCCGACCAGTGATCGACCAGTCCAAGGTGACGGCCGGGGATTGGCCCCGTCGCAGGATTAGAGGTACAGATAATGAATGAATGAATGCATGAATGAATGAGTGATATAAACTCTCTCACACACACACACACACACACACACACACAAAACATGCTTTTGTATGAGTGTTTCCTGGATTTAGATTCCTGAAATTCTCTCAGCAGGTGTGCAGTTTGTGCTGGACACAACATTTCCGAATGATCATCCAAAGAGTAACACATTCATACTGCTGTCAGTCAGATGCAGTGTAGTACATGAAGTACAGGTACTACATGTACTACATGTACATATAAGGCAGGGTCAGACAGAGATGACCCTGTACGACAAAGTACTTTGAAACTACACTACTTGCAAATGTATTATAACAGATCAGTGGCATGCAGCTGTGAGGCAGGAGAACCGCCTGCCTCACCTGGTGGCTCTTCGCATCCGTTTTCTGATCTCTCAGCACAAGAAACTAGTCAGACACATACTGTTGTTGACAAAAAAACACTGCATGTTGGAAATGTAGTTCATCTGGCAAAAGCGTTTAAACATTTGAACAGCGACATACAGAGAGGTAGCAATACGGTCGTAAAGCAGAGCATGCTAGCAGTCAGCTAGCCTCGCCGCACATCTCTTCTCAGTATTTGGACAGTAAATGTTAAAATCCATCCTTTTCTTTCCAATAAAAAACAATTTCAAAAACTGGTGAAATTACATGAAAAATACCTTCATAGTGCAATTTTTTTCATTTGACATTTTTTTCTTTCCAAGACTGGCGAGTGAGGCAGGGCCTCTCCTGCCTCCCCTGACTGCATGCCCCTGCCATACACCATGCTTCTGCTGGCCAGGTTTTAATTGAGGAGGCCAAAGCGCCCTGATCTCATGTGAGGTCGGCGCAAAAAGTATAATCCAAATAAAATAACAAATAATAGAACTTTATATCGCAATCTGGCCTGAAACTGAAGCTTTCAGGGAAACGGAGCGCAGCTTTTCCACGGCGGAGGAGTGGAGCGGACGCAAGATGTAGACGACAACGTAAAAAGAATCGAGAATAGAAAGTACATTTCGACCGGAGTACTTTGGTACATGTGCTTGGTGCTCTTCGCCGCTTCTTCATTGCGTCTTAAAAGGGATGAAGAAGAAAAAAAAAGCTGCCTGGAGTCTCTTGAAACCCTTGTCCAAAACTTCTGCCGCTCATTCAGGTGCCCCTCCTCCTTCTCCAAACA